>NW_013668971.1:111926-124025 GCF_000517525.1 Limulus polyphemus
GAACAGCAAATGTACAACGTTTTGACAAGGTTTTGTCGATGATGATGACAAAACCTTGTCGAAACGTTGTACATTTGCTGTTCTGTCAAACTTATATTAAAGTTTTTCTTCATTACCCATTCAAGCCGTCTCCAGCCATTAACAGTGCTATACCATTAACGATTTTATATACCGTAACCAAGAGTCGAGGATGGGGAGTGTTATATTCCACAAGTAAGTAAAACCTTTTTTCTATAATATATTAAGTTATAGTGGGTGACATCGCCGTGAACATGGTGGCAACATCGAACTGCCGTGGATGTTTACATCTAGTTTCAAAGTATACATGGGAGTCTTTTTTTGAAAGACATTTTACCTACACAAGTTGGCATGATGATTTGACAGTTTTTGATTTGAAATGCTGGCAATATTAAGTACTCATATAAGTTGAAATAATCATCAATGACATTCTAATGTTACTCGCTGGCTAGTCAGGCTATACAGATTAATTGGATTAATTTGTATGAATTAAGATAAGTCTAGTCTGTTCAGTGACATTATGGCTTATCCAGCAAACAATTCAAACATAGGCCTAATACTGTCAATAAGACTCATTCTCAGAATTACATGAGAAATTAAATAAAAAAATGAAGTTGAAACACCTGGAACATCAGAAACCTGAAATACAGATATTTGATTCTATTTACAATTTTACTGTGGTTCTTTTTCATTTCAGCAGTACATTGTTATAATGCTCTATATGTTTCCCTATTATTTGTGTAAGTAAGAAAAACGTTAGGTTATTGAGTATTTCCTTTACAATAATCTTCAATGCTTGTTAATTGAATATTTGAAACTACAAGTAACAGAAATGAAACTACTTTTCTCAAACTTTTGAACTTTAGGCTTAAAGAAGTACATTAAAATTGTTTTAGGAACTGTTCATTACAGATTACAAACATTGAAAGGTTAGGTTTATATCATCATGTTTTTAATTAGTAAGCTATGCTTACTATATCTATTTCTCTATTTTAGTGATGCCACTAGCTTTTATTTTTATTGCTCTTTTGAAAGTGTTTCATTTCAGAGCATATTTGGCAGAGTGAAAACAGAGCAGCCTGGTGATCTACCAGAAGATGAGATTATTTCAATATTCAATGACAGTAGTGATGATGATCTATATAGTTCAAATTACAGTGTTCTAAATGTAAAAACAGACAATGGATTTCAAGAAGATTTACAACAAATTGAATCTAGGTTGGAAAGTGGATCTGGTAAATACAAACATTTATAAACTAAATTTACTTTCACTAGCTGAAAATAACTGGTTTAATTTTTGGTAATCTTTCAAAACTAACAAAACCACATGAGATAGAATTCCTTTCAGGTGTATATATATGTAATCATTAAACACTTGGTCCACTGTATAAGAAACTTTTGATATATAATGAGAGATAGTGAAATATTATATATATAACCATTAAACAGATGGTTCACTGTATAATATGGAATAATGAATTAGGTAAAATGTAATAGAGTTATTCACATCCCTAAATTAATTTATGTTTCTGTATGGTGAATTAAAAAAAGACTCAAAATCCCATAATCATTGCTTCTATAAAACTAAACAGAAAGAAACTTTTCAACTGAGCACTGTTTCTTTTCTTCATGGTTCTTTATGTATAGACTTTGTGAGTAATGGTTGGAAACAGTTTCTATAGTTTAATACTTCAGTGTGTACTACTATTATTGATTTCCATGGATTTGATTTTATGAACACTTTCAGTTCACTGGATTATGGGACTTCAATGATCTTGAACCTCTGATCTCTTAATTATTCTTGTAAGAATCTAATCATATAGTTTTTAGTAAGAGGAATCTGTTCTAAGCATGATAGAATAATAAATAATATTTTGATAGATTGTTTCATTTTGTCAAAATCTTAGTTTCCGATACAATATCCTACCTCCTCTCACATAAAAGCTTTTCTTCACTTGTATTGCTCTCTATATGGATGAACATATATTCAGAACCTTGTATAAGAATATCAAATTTTTTTTCAGACCCTCGTGTAAGAATATCAAAAAAAAAAATTTTTCACTAAAACTCTGTGTCTTATTTTCTCTAACCAAACACTAATTACAAGAAAGTCATCTTTAGCAAAAGCAGAAAATATGATGTAAAATTAAAAATATAACAACTACAGTTACTGAACTTAAAAGCTTTAGACCTATTTATACTCAAGAATGTACCATGTTGGTTTTCAAAAAAAAATTAATCTAGCTTTGAAATGCATTTTAAAACACAAACAGAGAATCGAATGCACCTATAAAATATCTGGTTTTCTAATTAATCTATAAGTAAGCTTAAAACATTATATTAATTAATGAAGCACTGAGTTCAATATACACAGACAACAAAATATGATTGCTAAATAGTGCCTTTTACCAAGATAAATTAATATAAGGATGTAATAATTACATAGTTCACAACATGGCCTTTGACAAGCAGACATGAGTAAATAAGTAATTTCAAAAGCATGAAAACTAAGAAGGAGCTTCTGTGATGTTTATAACAAATAAACTGACATCTCATAAAATAAAGAATGTGGGAGGTTCTTCTTTTAGATTTTGGCATTTCAATATTAATAGTTGATAAATTCAGTTGATGGGCATTCTGATACCTGTATAAGGGAAAAAAGAAAATGTTAGAAGAAGAAATTGGATAGGCATCACATAACAAAAAGAAATGAAGATTGAGAGCTTATTTAAATATTTCCTTTTGAAATTGTGGTGCTAGAATTTACATAACATTAAAATTTGAATTATAAACTATATTTTTATACCAAGGTTATTGACATACTTTGATAATACAGTTGTTCAAATAGATTTTGAATGTAACTATGTAAAAAAGGCCCGGCATGGCCAGGTGGTTAAGGCACTTGACTCGCAATCTGAGGGTCGCGGGTTCGAATCCCCATGACACCAAACATGCTCGCCCTTTCAGCTGTAGGGGTGATATAATGTTATGGTCAATCCCACTATTCGTTGGTAAAAGAGTAGCCCAAGAGTTGGCAGTGGGTGGTGATGACTAGCTGCCTTCCCTCTAGTCTTACACTGCTAAATTAGGGACGGCTAGCGCAGATAGCCCTAGTGTAGCTTTGCGCGAAATTCAAAAACAAACAATCTATGTAAAAAAAGAATGTGATGTGCACTTTGACCTCCCACCTGACACATAAATTAAGAGGACAAAGCATTAGAAAGTTTCGTGATAATCAACCATTTAAAGAAAAAAGATATCCCTTACAATTTTTCCAGGAAACTACTGGTTGAAAGTAACATTGGTTGTTGTGATACTGTACCATTATATTTTCACAGTTGATTTTAGAAATTGTCTACTGCAAATTTTTCACTCAAACATGCTCTGTTACCCCTATTTCATGTTTTCAATGCTATTACAAACTAGGGAGAAAAGTCTCTATAAAGTGTGATACTATGAAAACTACATCATATTTATTTTCACCTATAATATTTTGATATTAATATTTGTGTTGATGGTATTAGACCATTAAAAGGATTTTAGAAGTTGATCAAATAAAATAATGTATGATAAATTTGTTATTAACTGCATTTGTTGTATTATACATTTTGATTTTAGATATAAAGACCAGTGTGAACATCTGTTCTGGAAATCAGTTGCCTGGTTATGTTTTAAGACAAGAAGATCCCTTTACAGAAGTCATCAAATCTCCAAAACCATACAATGTATGCAGAAAAACAAATTTAAATGAAAATAACTCAAAACAATCTAATATACCTCAGGGTGGTGACAAACTGTACAGTTGTGTAATCTGAGTAAATGAATGTAGAACAAATAGTGAATTAAAAATACATCTGAAAATACATAATGGGGAGAAGCCATATAGTTGTTCTGTGTGTAGAAAAGAATTTGAAACAGTGGGTAACTTAGAAAAACATGAGAGGATACACACCAGAGAGAAACCATACAATTGTGCTGTGTGTGGAAAATACTATAGAAGTAATAGTGAATTAAAGATGCATCAAAGAACACACACTGGAGAGAAACCTCATAGTTGTGCAACTTGTGGAAAAAATTTGGATTGAAATGTAATCTAAAAACACATGAAAGAAGACACACTGGGGAGAAGCCTTATAGCTGTGCAGTTTGTGGAAAACAATTTGTAAAAAAAGGTAACTTAGAAGTGCATCAGAGAGTACACAGTGGGGAGAAACCTTACAGTTGTATTGTGTGTGGAAAACACTTTGTAACAAATGGTAATTTAAAAATACATGAGATAATACATACTGGAGATAAACCATATAGTTGTGGAGTTTGTGGAAGGCAGTTTGGAACAAATAATAAATTAAAAATGCATGATAGAATACACACTGGAGAGAAACCATACAGTTGTATAGTGTGTGGAAAACAATTTGGAATTAGAAGTTCCTTAAAAAGACATCAAACAATGCACACTGGGGAGAAACCTCTCAGTTGTGCAGTTTGTGGCAAAAATTTTCAAACAAATCATAAATTAGAAATACATCATAGAAAAATAAACTCTGGGGAGAAACTTTGCAATTGAACAGTTTGGAAGAAAACATGATTCAGTAATACATCAGAAAATACACAGTGGTGAGAAACTTCACAGTTCTGGCAAGTAATACATTAAAAATACACCAAAGAAGTCATACTGGAGAGAAACCATACAGTTGTTCGGTTTTTGGGAAAAAAATTTCCAACAAGTAGTCAATTAACAAGATTGTCAAACAAGAACATACACTGGTGCAGAAACTAACACTTGTATAGTTTGTTGCAAACAATTTAGAATGAGTAGCATGTTAAAAATACTTGAAATAATACATAATGGAGAGAATCCAAACATTTAAATAGAGAGCAAACAATACACACTGGGAAGAAATCTTAGAGTTGTGAAGCTTGTGGAAAAAAAATTTGAAAGAAACATTATATAATATTACATCATGAAAAAACAAACTGAGGAGAAACCATACAGTTGTATATTGTGTGGAAAACACTTCACAACAAATAATGACTTAAATACACACTGAAGAGAAACCTTGCACTTGGGCAGTTTGTGGAAAACAGTTTATAATGAATTGAAATTTTAAATTAAGTGAAATATTAAATATTAGAAGAAACCTAACAGTTGTTCATTAAAAAATTTATCTACATTCTTACTAAGATTGCCTTTTCTCTCACTTTGACATGACAGAATACATCATGGGGAGAAACCATAAATTTGTGTTCAAAATACACAATAGCCCTTGACCTTTTAAGACTGGTAATTGGGTTTTTCTATGAGTAACTTCATGATCTCTTGGATTTTTAGTGGTCCAGAAACTCACATGTTCATTATTCATACTTTTATTGTTCTGAGACATAAGGTTAATTACTTTGGGTCAAACTTTTTGTGTATTTATTATATCATTCATATTTTGATAATCACCTGTAATTCAATGATCTTCCACTTCTAGTTCAAGAATCCTGAAAAATGTGTGATTAACTTTAGTATTTTATTGTATTTTGTAATGTTCATCACTGAAAAAAATAAATAAATATTCCTGTGAGCCTAATAACATCTCAGTATATTGAGTTAAATTCTGCCTCATTTCTGTATTTATTTCAGTACAGAGAACTAAAAATATACTTGTTCAGTTAATTTGAATTTCAAGTTTCAGAAGCATTCATGTGAACTGAATGGATCTTCAATTAACACTTTTTTAAGAAAATTTATTATATATTGCTAGCCACAGCAAGAATGGATGCATATGACAAATATGGTTTATTGAAGGCCACGTACAACCCCACTGTTTTAAACAAAGATGCTGAACATGGGTACAGATTTTCATTTTCAAAAATCTGATGTTATATAATATAAAAAGGGAATATACCATATATATCTAGGCTTAGTGCATCTTATTATGTTCAAGCTTAGATTTAAAAGAAAAAAGCAATTGTTCTCTTAATTTTGTTCAATTCATATATAAAAAAAACTTTTCATGAAAAAGTCTACAGAGAAGTACCACAATTTCAAGAAGGCATTCTGTTTTCTATTAACATTTCTCATTATTTCTTCATTTTTGTCAAACTGATCTTGGTGGTACTCTTTTTTTTTTTCTTTTTTAGGTCAAAGCTGTTTCTGTCACAATTTCCTTGAACTGATTTCATTTTTCAGATGGGGTTCCCTTCTCCTATGAGTAGACACTCTTTTAACTTTTGTTTCAGTTTAGCTGTCTTGAAACTACTATTGTCATTTGCATTGTGGGTAGATGATGTGAAAATTGAACATGGCTGTAATGAGTCTGTGATAATACTTCAGTGGCTCGTGAGGATAACTCATCTGTTTAGCTGCTTTCCCTTCCTTCTGTTTCACACCTTTATCCTCATCCTGACCCAGAGAAACTTCTATGCATTGTACCTGTTCTTCTATGTGATGTTGCCTGCATGGCTTCTTTCTGTGGTGTCTGTTCCCACCCCTTTCACCCTTGGCATCTGTCCTCTGTTCATGTTCTTTCTCCTTCACCAGTTGGGTACAGCTCTTCATTCAGTTGGCTTCTTCCTCTTTATCGTCTTCTTCCCATACTTTGTTCTGAATGTCGTCCCACCCAATTCGACACCTTACTTTTTCATTGATGTTTCATCCACGTCATCCTTTGGATGTACTTCTTCAATCAGGCATGTGGACTATCCATAATACATTTGTCTCTCACTATTTGCATTGAATCACGGTTTTCTTCCTCTTCGGGTTATCATCTTCTACCTGTAGTCATTCTAGAATATCAGAATTCAGTGAGAATTTGACTAAGTTATTTTTTCTTATTTTTCCTTTTCAGGGGCCCTTTACCCTTTTATTAGTGCTCATTGTTAGGATCCTGCTCTGTGGCAAGTGGTGCATAACAAGGTATTCTTTAACTTTACAAATCCACATTATCTAGCCATGTTGACTTGTGTATTATAATTCCATGGCCACACAATGCCCACTGCAGAGATGGGGTGTTCTGTAAGATCTCTTATAGGTTTGTCCTTGCAATAGAATTGCTTCATAAGTTTGCCTCTCCCATACTGTACCCACCCATGGACTACATGGGTAAAGCAGAAAAGGATAACTGCCCATCCTTGCCATGCCTTGTTTTGAAGAAATGGGTATGGTCTTTTAAAAATAGGGTTTTGTGGTCACCCATTACACTGTCTCTGGTGTTGTCATTCCTCTGGACTCTCCACTGCGTTTTTCTTCCCTTTTCTTTTTGTGGAGTTTGGGAGTCCTTTCCAGTTTCGAGCCACTGGGGTGGTAGACCATGGAGGCCTCCTCCTGAATGGGTTAATGCAATATCAACAAAATATAGAAATGATTATAAAATCATTCAGTTTAGAGTAGGCGGTGGTATGCTGCTGTTGTAGATTATATGATATCCTCCATTATGAAACATAAAAACAAATGGGAGTGAGACATCAAAATTGCAGTTCACCCCTTAGATTGGGATCCCTCATCCTACCCCCCACGTGAATGTCAGTTCCCATTGGTCAGGTTTTGGATTTAGAGTAGAACCAGTCAACATAAATCCTCACGTTTTATAGATGTCTGTCTTCCTCCCTCAACCATACTCCATCTGTTTTGTGGATCATGGTGGAGGTACTTGGGATTGTTATGGTTCTTTCCCTTCCTCTCTCCCTTGATGTATTTTATTCTGAGAATGTTATTGCACCTGGGGGTTCTGGTCAGTTTCAATGTTGAGGGAGTCAATTTCTGTATGGTAGACATCTTTTGGATTCTGGATGTCAGGTTCCCGGATCAATATATTTTCTATTCTTAACATGTGCCCTGTTCTGGAGTCAAGTGGGTTTTAAATCCCCTCTGGTCTCTTGAACTTGAGGTTAGGATGGTATGATCCTCATCCTACCCCCACATGGATGTCGGTTCCCAGCGGCATGGGTTTTGGATGTTATTGACTTGATGAGTATGATCTGTTATGCTCTTGCCACTCTACACCTGTGAACACTTCCATGGTTTTTCTCGGACCAATTGAATGTGCTCTTCTGTTTTCCGCCCATGTATACGACACTTTTCTCAGTTAGGCAAAGAGTATACCTGGTTCAGAAATAGTGTGGTCTCCCACATCAGATCTGCCAATCTGACTCTCTAGTCTCAAGGTGTGTTCTTTAGATGTTTCTTTTCTTCCCTTGCACCAGTCCCTACACCTATTTGATATGGGATTCTAGCTAATTATGTGAGACTAGGTAATGTACCGCATAGGACGTAAAACTTTTCCTATACTGAAAGTGTATTTTCGATAGAGACTTACCTCCTTCCTCCCCACTGAAATCCGGTGCTTACATTTTCTGCCAAAACTCGAAGTGATAATTTGGTAGAACTGAATAGAGGGAGTCACATGTGTAATGATACTCTCATTGGATATAAGTTGTTTCATAGTGATTTGCATGAAAGACACATTGGAATGAGCCATTTACAAGGGAGGGGAAGCAAAAGGCTTGTGGCATGTGTAAAAACATTTTCTGCATACAGAGGGCAGCACTGAACGAGAATAGCTATTTATGTGAGATGAGGTAATTACCTATCGGAAATGCATTTTTTAGTATAGGAAAATTATAACTTTTATGTATTTCCTATGTTTTGTGTGATTTTTTTTTTGAAAATATGATTTAATATGTGAATTCCTGTTTTGTAAAGGTTAACTTTGATATTAATATTTTAAATGTGTTATTAAGCTATTGTGTCATTACTAAATAGTTCAGTCTAGCTACAGCAGTGTATAATTTTATGCTTATTAATTGATGTATCTCAGTATCTGGAAAATTGCCCCCCCCCCACCATAATTAACAATGTTTCTACAACATTCTGAATAGTTGTGCATTGGCAAGATCCACAATGTCATGTTTTGGCACTGTAAGTCGTTAATGGTGAATATATATATATTAATGAAATAAACAATTTATAAAAATTCCGATAACAGTTTAAATGTTTTAAAATACTGAACAACATTATTTAATATATTTTTTGTATGTTTTTATGCTTTTGAGAATTTACAGAGGAGGAAAACGTTTTCACAACATTGCATTTATATTTTGTGCACATCTTTTATTTAAACAAATTGTAGCTTAAGTAATATGTTTACACTTTCTACAGTGCAAATAATTGTTATTTCAATTATTTTATGAGTGAGAAATATATCATTTATCTTTGACTTTACTGCGTATACTTAATTAGATGTATATAGTTATCACGAGTTGTCACAATGTTCTTGGCGTGGAAATGACCAGAGTTGTATTTTTATAAGAAATACATAACAGCTTCATTTCTTACGAATAAGTGTGTTTGTTCATACGATTCAAGGTATGTCACTATTCTTTATGATATTATTTTATCACAAATACCTATAACACAGTTGTTTTGTATTGTCACGTCTCTGTTCGTTTGTTAATTTCCCGTATAATTTATTTTGGATGAAACTTTAGCGATACAAGTCCTTTCTTGAATAAAACTAGTTTATTATTTCTCGATACAATTTTATAATACACAGAATTTCTACAGTCACTTTAACTTAAACACACGCTATAATTCACAACGATTTACACCCTTTACTTGCGGCTTGACTCGATTATCCGTCTCTATATCTCCCTATCTGCAAATTGTTCCTCCGCTTTATTTGTCGGCTTATATACTAGAATAGAGGACACGTAGTAAAGACTAGAGTTGCCAGGAAGAGACATGATCTTTCTAGAAACTCATGACGTATTACCAGCGTTACGTGACTTCCACTGTCGTAACAATATGTTTGAATTTTCTAGGAATTTATTATCTTCTGTAGTTTTAAATTATGTGCATGTATGCACATATTATTTTAATGTACTCATAACTGTATGTCTATTCTACAAAACGATGTTCAAATAAAAAAAAATATGTTAACTTTTGTGTGTGTGTGTGTAGTGGGGGGGGGCAATTTTCCTAAAATCATGCATCTCATCATTGCAAGGTCTATATTTTGCATTTATTTCTTTGCACTTTGTTAAAGAAGTTTCTCATGTATAATGTGGTTTCCAGCAAGGTAATTATTAAAGATTTTCATCAGTTTATTTATTTAGTATTGAAGCTAAAGTATTGAAAGGTGTTATGTATGGTATTAAATTTTAACAGTATAATTTGATTTCTCAGTTTAGTTTATGATGTACAATGCTCGTTGTTTTATATTATATATATTGTGATGCAGCAATTAAATTTCTTTGTTAAAGTTTATATTGCGTGTGTGTTTACAAGGGCAAGAGAAAGTTACCTGCTCCTTAACCAAAATGCATTTGTTTTTGTTAGATTTAGAGTTAAAATTCATGTCAGCTTGAGGACAAGCCTGAAATAAAGTGGGCAGGAGAAATGTAGTATATGCTTCTTTGTATTAATATATAATTTTTCCAAACTATTTATTTTGTGATGTTTTCACATGGCCTTGGTCAAGAATGTTGTTATATTCCTTTCACTTAGCGGTATACTGTATGGTGTCATTCTCTTTACAGAATACCACCTTTTGTCTTTTGTTGGGAAGTTAGTTATTGTATGTGAAATTAGACTGGTATCTTTTCAGCTAGTATTCAGGTGACTTCTGGAGGTAACAACCTATCTTGTATTTCATTGGGGATTGACTAGTCACAAGTGTAACCACTAGTTCCTCTGGGTAACTCTGATGTTAATGATTTAAGTAACTAATGTGATGAATCAGGCTCCTGTATGGACAGGATTTTGTGAAGAGATTGTTCAGCATGACTTTAAGCTAGCTGTCCTTATCATAAACCAGAATAGTAGTTCATAATAGGGATTGTAAGGAATTGCACAAAACCCTAATAGAGCATTCAGGCAAAAAACACCTTAAACAGTAAAGTTTCAGTTCAAACAACGCTTTAAAACTTTTATTATTGACTGCTAAAGCTGTACAGATATACAAATTTACAAACAAGCACGCATGTAAGACTTACAAGGAGAAGAAAATCCGCTCAAAACAGACTGTAATTATTTTCATTATTGTCTTGCTAGCCTATAACAAAAACGGCTTGGTATATTGCACCTAAACCTTTTGTATAATACTAAATAGGGTACTTCGAAAGTCGTAGGGGTATTGAAAAGTCTATTTGTTTCTTCTATATTTTACATAAACTAAACAACATCATAATTCAAGTGTAAATGATGTTATCATTACCCCTTGAAGTTAGCTTTCTTACACATATTTCAAAAAACTTAAATACAGGGTGAAACATGAATTAACAGCAAATAGTTAGATGACTGTAACATGTAGATACATCAATGGTGTGCAAGAGAGCAACAAGTGTTTATGCAAAGACCAGACTTTCAGTCAGGAATTATTGTAACTAGCCATGTGGCCTTAACAAACACATTACTTGATTTATCATGTTGACAGGATGTTGTAAGGAGAGGAAATCCAATGTAAACTTTAAATAAAAGTTCAGAGACAGCTTTTAGAGTGGATTATAGTATTTTTTTAAAACTTTAAAACAATGTTTCTACCACTCATATGGTCATCATCTAATAAACCGACGTCTATTGTACGAAATATTAGAAAGATGGGCGAGCATTTTGTTCCAATATAGAGAACATATAAGGTGACACCTGTGTTTTGATTTAAATTAGGTTTTAGTTCACAAATAATTAACGCATTTTTATTCTTTTTTTCTATTTATGTTGTTCTCACTACATAATATTTTAAGGTTGCTAATATTTATTAGATTTTGACTTATTGAGCTTGTTCATAAATGTGTAATAGGGGATTGTTATGTTGTTTTTTTATCCTAATATTTATGTTGTGTCCCGTTTCGTTTGTATAAGTACTATCGCATTGATGTTTTTTAATGCTTCCAACTTTGAAGTTGTCAATTTAAATTTTCCTTTGATGATCTTTGATTTTAGTACTCGATTTTTGAATAAAAATAACCTTACTGTTTAGAGTGTATGATTTTATACTTAATTTGGAATGTTTGACTTATCTGGATATATACACCTGGAAAAAAGTTAAGCACCCCCGTGTTTTTTTCAAGTGATTCAGATTCGACGTTCTTGTGACTGAT
>NW_013668971.1:124991-126073 GCF_000517525.1 Limulus polyphemus
TGAAGAAGGGAGCAAGTTGCGCGTGGGGAAAAAACGCGCCTGATTTAAATGTCACACCTGAACGCTCACATCCTTTTAATTATGTTTGAAATTATGAACATTGCTCAACATCATGAGAATTAAACCTTATTTTCAATAAGGAATCATGAAAAATATTTGGGGGTGCTTAACTTTTTCCAGGTGTATATATACCCATGATAGAATAAGAAACTTCTTAGTGTGTGTGTTAGGTTATGCATTTTGTTTTCTTCTTGAAGATTAAGATGTTTCTCTTTTTTTCTTCTATTATTGATTTTTTAATATGTGTCTAAGGTTCTAACGAAAATTTGTTTAGGGAAGTGACACTTGTTATTAAATGGATGATGTATTGGATATTGATTTTAGATCATGCTGCAGATTTCCACTGTTGTATACGTCAAATTCTGTGTTGTAAATGTATATTTTTTGTTGAGTAGAGTAGGTTGGGGCCACTTTATATAATTGGTTTCATTTCCAAATATTTTGATAGATTTTGATGTTAAGATTATTAGTGTTTCTTTCATGGTTTTCATTTTCTTCTTCATAAGTGAATTTGATGTTAGCATGAATGTTGTTTATATGTTGTAGAAATGATTGTTGATGGTCGTTATCTCTAACTCCGCAAAATACATTATCGACGTACCTACACCAGTGTGTAGAGCTGTGTTAATTACTCTCTGTATTGTTAATGAACAATTCTCATAATACAGATGACAAAGGGCTGCCTATGCTTAGGCCGTCTACTTTTTCTTAAGCTGTATCTTGACAGGTAAAACATATTTTGAGTGCAAACTGAAACAAATCTTTCAAAATTTCTAAGCTTGGATTACAACTTGAAAGATAAATTGATTGTAGATGTAATATTCTTTTGTGTATTATTGGTATTGTTTGTTGCAGTAAATAAACTTGTGTGTTTTGAAATATGTTTATTTTATCCGAGTTCTCAATCTTTATAAATTTCTCGAGTCAGTGATCTGTGTGCTCATCACTGCATTTCCTGGTATTTGAACAAATACTATGTTGCGTCAGCGAAGTCACATGACTAGTGTCACGCCACGTTCTAG
>NW_013668972.1:0-17936 GCF_000517525.1 Limulus polyphemus
CATTCGACAAAGTACATGATAGTTCTAGAAACGTTGCGTCATAGTAGTCACGTGACTCGCTGACGCAACAATACTTTGTTTGACTTCACAGATCTACCTGCAAATAGTGTATATTATGTGTGTATTTCATAAACCTAGTTTTAAGTTAAAAGTTTTCTATTACCCTATGTGCTGTTTAAGAAGTTGTCTTTGGTGTAACTTGGAGAGAAAAAGAGTTAGGATGTAGAATTTCATTATAATATATTTAGAAATAATACTGTAGCAATAGTGACATAAAATATTTTTGCTAAATTTAATTAATAAAATCGTACAAATATATTCTATACCTATTGCAGCAAATCTTCCACCCCAAGCATTACTTGCAGAGAAAATTAAAAAATACAGCATGGAAGAAAAGGCAGAGGAAGAAAAGAGTGAAAAGGAAGAGAAGACTAAATTTTGTGCAAATGTAAGTTTTATTCGACTTCTGTGGCATAAATCAGTTTAACTACAGTTGTATTATTGCTGTTTTAAACAAATATTCACACACTGTTTGAATGCTAAGGGAGTACAAATTCCATTTTTGAAAGCTTGTCAGCAACATGGTTGAAATAGTATTTACATTTCAACAGTTTGTTAACTTGGAAAACCACCTGTTAAGTGTTCTGCTAATTTTTTAGGTTAATGTGCCATTATTTTCAGTACAAAATTTTTATATTTGCTTGGAGTTTTATCAATATTGCATTATTACTACATTGTATCATGATTCATGAAATAAATACCACACATTCTTTGTAAATAACTACAACTTGGAAAATAATACTCCAAAATATTGTAAATTTTGCCTCAGAAATAGTTGCTTAATATCACTAATAACACTTAAATGTCCTTGATATTAATTACATTAAGGCTGATGTGTGATGTAGGTGTTTACTGTAAGTTAGTAATGAGTAAATTGAGGCTGACTTAAAAGAACAGCTGGTCATTTGCTCTGGTAGCTCAACAAAGACCCATTATGTTCTAAGATTGAATATAAAAATGTAACATCACATGAAAGTATAGTACTGCTATAACTTATGTACATGGTATTAGAGTAACAAAATTTATCAAGAACTGCATTGCCAATGAAGCTTTTTTTTTTTTCATTGGTGATATTACACAAATAGTTGATTGTTGGATCTTGTAAGTCTATATCTTGAGCATTTGGAACTAATGGTTTACTAAGAACAGATAGAATACAGTGTATGTGTAATATATGGTGTTAGTCAGATGGAGAGAGAAGTTTCTACAGACATAGCTTAAATGCATAGTGTGTATTTTAACCCACACATTACATGAAATATTCAAGTGTATCAGTGACCTTTACTTATAAATAACAAAGTTAAATATACAGTTTGTTAACAGTTAAAGAAAAGTCTAGTGAAAATTACAGTTTTTTGCACTGATTAATATTGTTTTGTAACATTTCTTAAGAAAACATTTGACAAAATGAAAAGTAACAATATTCTAACTGTATTAAAATTAACTTTGATCTTAACTGGTACTGTTACTAATTTCGTTTTAAAAGTGTGTTCTGTTCGATGCATGCTCTTCCATTTCTGTTTGTCATTCGTAAGTTTTCTTATTACATTTACTAAACTTATTCCACTGGATCAGTAAAATTAAAGATTTCTCTTTAACTGGATACTAGTAAATCCTTTTTTTCTTGTGTTACTACAGTACTTAAATACAGCCCAGTAATTTTAATGCAAGTTTGATTTAATAAACTTGAACCTGATCATAACAACTACTAATTGTTGTGCAATTAGCTTATTTCAAAACAGTAATAATATTAATGTAATTTTCTGATGACTTAAACAGGGGTGACTACATAGGTGAGTTAAATAAGTGGTACTTTATTGAAACATTAAAAGAAAAATAATGGAATCTGATTCTTTAATTGAAGTGAGGTGCTTAATAGAAGCAAATTTTTTAACCCTTAACGTCAGCTATGACTACTTATTTTTTAATTATTTGTATCTAAATTTACATATGAAAACTTTCAATTCATGATTTCTTTCCTATTTTAATTAAATAAAAAAGGTTCAGGTTTTATATTTCTTCTGAAAGGAATACAGAAGATTTTAATTACCTTCTCTGAAGGTTCATCCTATTGAAATTCTGATAGAGAAGATACAGATTAAGAATGCTGTGGAAGAGAAATATTTTGGTTAAAAATCTGGCTTAATGACTTTTACTGCATAATTAGATATATAAAGTTTATAACTGATATTTAAAAAAAAAAGAGCATTTGATAAGATTTAGTTCACTCAACTTGTTATTTAAACTATTTCTTCCATATAATTTTGTAAAAGTAAAGTTGATTAATTTCAAAATAGCTATAACTGAATCGGGTAATATTTCCATAAGGTATTTGGATTAAGGTTAGATATGTGAGCCATGTGCCAGAGGATTGAAAGTTGGCTAATGTTACTTATATTTTTAAAGGAGGTGATAAAAATTATCCAAATAACTATAGGCATTATTAGTCTTACATCAATGGTTTGAAAAGTTTTTGAAAGTCTGATAAAAGATTCTTGCAAAGTTATTTAACCAAGTTTACAATTTTGCTGGATATTTAATATCAGTTCATTTAGGTCTTGGGTGTTAGAGGGATGCTGCTACTTTACAAAATGATATATTTAAATATATTAAATGCAAAGTAATGCATATGGATTATAGTAATTCAAACTATAAATATAATTTTGATGGGAATAAACTTAACGGTGTCATGGAAGAAGAGAATCTTTAGTGTTTTGACTGACCAGTCTAATAAGCCATCTAAGCAGTGTATGTTATTGCTAGTGGTAGGGCACATACAATCGTAGGTTCTATCTAAAGAAATATTGAACATAAATCTAAAGAAGTCATCATCTGATTGTATAGGATAGGCCTCATTTGTAGTACTTTCTTTCATATTGGGCTCCTTACCTTCAAAAAACATTACATTGTTGGAAAGTGTTCAAAGGAGGACTATTAGAATGATACTTGGGATGAAAAGGCTGTCATAAGAGGACAGGTTAAGTTTAAGTTCACTGAAAAATTTTCTCTTGAAGGGTTATGATTGAGGTCTTCACTATTATAAAGGAACTGATAGCGTTGATGCATCATCTTTTTTGTAGTTAATAGTGAAAATTGGAGAAAAATATACATTTTGTCAGGGGTAGGAGCCATCTTTAGCATAGACAGTTTTTACTTTTCTAACAGGGTGGTTGGCCCTTAGAACTGGTTGCCTTTAGACATGGATACAATAAATTTAAGGGGGTTTAAGGAAAGGCTTGATAAATATTTAAATGATCAGAGCAGAATTGGAATTTTTGTTTTAATTTTTTCACAAAATGGAAGGGACAACCATGATGGACTACCAAACCCTTTGTTGTGCTTTAACATTATAATATATTGTAATTGATTTATCAATTAAGTGATCGAGTATTTGTCGAGGGAAAGTATTTTTGGCTTTTCCTGTTGCTAAGGTGAATAAAGAAATTACCATAAAAAGTATTCATGTTTAAGCTTTTAGGAAAGTTCACAGTATCTTAGTTAAGATGCAGATCAACTGATATTAAAATCATCATACTTGCAGTTCTAGGTTGTCTAAATGGACTTTCAAACAATACGAAATATCATTAATCTTGGGAAAATAAAATAAAAAGAGTTAAGGTATTTTTGTAAGTATTGAAACACAAATTCTGCAATTTC
This sequence comes from Limulus polyphemus, assembly GCF_000517525.1. Classification (NCBI taxonomy): domain Eukaryota; kingdom Metazoa; phylum Arthropoda; class Merostomata; order Xiphosura; family Limulidae; genus Limulus; species Limulus polyphemus. The sequence goes on from NW_013668972.1 coordinate 3,718, forward strand.
CAATACGATACACACCACTACACACAGAAAGCTATCTTCCCTGTTCCATCTGCCTTATAGATTTGTATGCTACTAGCGTTTAGGAAACTCCCACCTAAACTCGTGAGATTTCTTGTGAATTGCACTTCTGTATAATAACGTTTTTATGCAATAAAACCACCTCCACGAAGAAGAGGGCAGAGGGCGATACAACCTCTCTGCACACTAACTCACTTTATGCTTTTGCACTCATGATTCTTTTTCTCAGCATTGAAGGTATCAGATGTGATTTGTTTTTTACAATATACTGAGATTTGCACTAGATTAAAGGAATTTGTTTCCTTTATTTTCTTCAAAATATGAACTCTCATGTTCATGCAACTTCAACTTTTTGTGTGAGTAAGGAATTTCCTCACACAAGTCAAGTTCCAAATATGGCTACTGGAGGCATATTGAACATGGATGCGTGATGACCATTGTGCATAGAGTAATGGGTTCCATTATGTAGTTGAGAGATTCGGCACCCATCCATTCATCTGGGGTTCTTTCTCCTCATTGTAAAGGGGAGAATGAAGAGGAAAACGAGTTTGACTTTTTGTTTCCTCCTTCTGGTTATGCCTTACGAACCTCTCTTCCTGTTAAAGAGAATATTCAAACTTCCCCACATTAGTAGTTTCGTATGGTGTTTCTCACCCCCAAATTCTTTTGGAGATGAGTATCCTGGAGTAGGATTTGCGTCCTAGTCCAGACACCAGATGAACATGTTTTGGTGTGACGGGGATTCGAACTCTCAACTTCCCCACATTATCGGGACCTTCTAGCTCAGGTAAGTTCTGTTCTATCTCTTACCCCTGTGTCATATGACTTTTACAGTTCCCTCCTTCACAACCCTAACGAATTTTATGTTTTTCCCCCTTCTCTTCATATTAGGATTCATGTTACTTCCTTTTAAACCAACTACATTCCTACGACCATATACCTCATCCTCCTTGCTTTTCTGATTCTTTTATTCTGGTCTACAGTCATTTGAACCTCACCCTTTCTGCGTCATAAACCTTAGAATCTCTTGCCTGTTAGGGGGGCAGACCCCTTTGGGTCAGTTTCTCTCCAGTGCCCAATTCTCTTATCTTTGTCTGATACTAATTTCTGTGCTTCATTACCTTTCATCTCTACACCTTGTCAGAGGCACTTCACTGAGCCCTAGATGACTTTGCTGGCAATTTTCGTTCCATTCCCTTTTTTACTGTGGCCCATACTATTTTTTCTGCCCTTACCCTTCTCACTTGGATTATTTGTTGTTGGGACTTGTTGCGTAGGGATACCCTCCTTTCCTGTGTTGAACTTCCTTCCTCCTTTTTATGCGACTTCCACCTTGCCCCATTTCTTCACCCTCATGTTTGTGGAGGTATTCCTAATTCAATTGAATCACAGGCAGAAGATGCCCATTATCAATTCTCACTTACATCTTTCGTAACTCGACTGTCTTAAACCCCATCTCACAACTATACCTCGTCCTAGTACCTCTGCAGCCTGTATTTCTTTCCATCCTTTCCCATATACTAGACATCTTCCCAATTTCAGTCTCTGTGGGCTCATCAGTGACTACAAAGTAGATTTGGATTTTTTGGGGCTCACCTATTACAGTTTGCCCACCTTTGGATATGAATCTTTGCAGATAGATGGGTTACTCTTGTCCTCAATCACAGACTTTCTACAATTCTTCTCCCCTTACCCTATCAGTCCTCACCCAGTTCACTTTCTTCTTCCTTCAGATTCCATCTATCTTGACATCTGGAAGTGGCAGTGTCAGATCTATTACACAAACAGGCCACAGAGAGGGTGTAGGACCCTTTTCTGGGGTTTTACTCTTGTCTCTTCATGGTACCCCCAAAAAAAAAGACCAGGGACTAGCATCTGATTATCAACCTTTCTTCCCTCAGTTGCTTTATGGTCATCCCTCACTTTCATATGGAAAATTTCCTTCTGTTAGTACGTTTTTACTCTGACTGTGGATGACCAAGGTTGATGTCTTAGACACTTTCCTTCGTATTCACATTGTAGAGTCTTCAATTCATTTATTGTGATCATATCTTCCATTCAGCATTGTGCCAGCCCTCCCAAGTCTTCAACCACATGGTCAGGGCTTTCTCTCACCATCTACATGGACTGAGTCTGCAATTACATTTTACATGGATGATTGGTTTTTCCTGTTTTCCTCACAAGAAGTCTTCCCGTCATGGCTCTCTTTTGCAAGAAGCTGCCCATTTAAGATGGTCAAAACTTCCAAATCCTTTCTAATCACCACTTAATATCTTGTTCACCTGGGAGTTTTATTCAACACCTTTCTCAGCCAGGCCCAACCTTCTCCTATCCACCTGCAAGCTCTGGAACTTTCTATCACCAGGATGTGAGTCTATCTTCTATTCATACTGTATGAGAGGTTCTATCACTTTTGGGGACCTTGGCTTCACTGGAACTGCTTATCCCTTTGGGCCATGCTCATATCACCTTCTACATTGGTTCTTACATGACCAATGGAACCACTCACTGGAATCTTTGGATTCAGTGGTTCTCCTATCCACTCTCCTATTCGAAGATCTCTCTTAATGGCTGGACCAATCTATTACTACTATTGGTGTTCCTTTACTTCCACAAAACCTGACATATAACTTTTCACCAATGCTTTTTCTCAGGATGGGAAGCATCTCTAAATGACATTGTTACATTGGGCACTTGGAACTAGGACGAATCCTCTCTCCACATCAATGAGCTCGAACTTTTGGCAGTACATCTGGTATATTCCCATTTCCTATTACTCCTAGGGGTTCATTTAGTTATAATTCACTCTGACAACTCTGTGGTTGTTTTCTACATCAACTGTCAATCCAGACCTCTTTGTTTACAAATCCTCTACCTTCTTTATTGGGCCAATTCTTAACAGGTTCACCTCATTGCCTTCCATGTGCCAGGTGCTATGAACTTAATTGTGAACCAGCTTTCTCAGCTGCCCAAAGAATGGTATTTTCATCCTCAGGTTTTCTTATGGGGTGCTCTCTACTGGTGACTCCACTCACTGATGTCTGTGCCACACCTCTCAAATCCCAGATTCCCCTCTTCTGGGCTCCTGTTCCTCATAATTCAGCCCCGGCTATCAGTGCTTTCACCCATACCCTTCTCTCTTGCTTCAACTTTGTACATCACTATCTCATCAAGGGAACCTGTTCATCCACCTTCAAGTTTGAGATTTTTCCAGTCCATCACCCATAGAGCCAGACTTTCCAATAGCTAACCTCTTCCTTTCTTATTTTTGTCACCCTTCTACCTTGTCCATCTACCAGCATAGGTGGTGTGTTTTTTACATTGGTCCAGCCATCGTCATCTTCCTCCTGATCATCCTACCATAGGCCATCTTTCTTCCTTTTTTACCTGGCTGTTCTACAGAGGTTTAGCTGTTTTCTCCACTGCCTGTTATTGGTTTCCCTCATCTACAACCTTTCACAATACCACAAGGTTTTTTCCTCCCCAGTCCTCCTTACCTTGTTCCAGTCCTTTCTTATTCATAGACCTCCCTACCCTGTTCCCATACCTGATTGGGACCTCAATGCTATCCTGCACACTCTTACTAGAGCTCCATTTGAGCCATTGGTAACCTGCACCTTGTACCACCTTTCCCTTAAGACCTATATTTTTTCACTCATCACCTGTGATCACTGTCATTCAGATCTCTATGCTCTTAGGCTCTTTCCGTGTCCTTTTCCATTGTTATTATATTCTACTTTATCCTGACTAGTCCTTCCTCCCTAAGACTGCTGCAGGTTGATCCTATCTCCTTTCCTTCTATTTCACACCTTTATGATTGTGTGCTGTTCATTGCTGCTTAGCCCATACCTTTAATTTTTGTGGCTCTCATTTTCACCTATTTGTTCCCTGGGATTCTTCTTCTTCCAGTGACTTATCTTTGTCTACTCTACCCCTATAGGCTGAGTTTGTCAATTTCTCTGTTTGGTCTACTCCTCATTGTGGGTAGATATCTGCAGACTGGTCCACATTTCTTCCCATCAGATTCACCACCTCACTCATTCTCTTGCCACTTGTCTCCAACAGCCACTAGAAGATATCTTCTTGGCTGGTATGTTGACTACATCTCGCATCTTCATCACCCACTATATTTTCTATCTGGTTGTCTCATCTCCTGAAGGTTACTGCTTACCTCCATTCCCTATTCTCCAGTCTACCCACCATCTTTAGAGAGGTGAGTACATTTTCCTTCTTATTATAGTATTTGTCTACAGGATCCTGCCAGGTGGTTGGTGGTGCCTCCCAGGGTACACTTATTTCCCAAAATTCTGCATCAAACCAGGATAATGGAAAGCACTCGTACTATCTGCTCTGGCTTCATATAAGCCCACTGTTAAGATGAGGTGTTCTGCAAAACCACTTGAGGTATCCTCATGGTATATTCTGATATGACTACTGTCTGATCCAAACCATACCTATTCCATGGACTGTCATGGAAAACATCAGCACCAGGGGGTGCTCTGCCTGCTTCCATGGCTTGTCCTTAATGGCTTTTCAAAATAGGGTTATGCAGTCACTCATTGCACTGTCTCCAGTAAAAGACCTTTCTGGCTGAGACAGGACCTATGAGAATCCAGGCATTTTCTCTGAGTCTCCCTACCACAAATTCATCCCCTTTTTTCTTCAAGTGGAGATAAGGAGACTTTCAGCACTTACCAGTTCTTAGCCACTGGTGTGGTGGACCATAGAGAACCCTCACTGATTAGGATCTAACCACTGGGGCTAGAATAAAGGGTGCCAATCAGTGGGAAGTGGCGTGATGATGACACTTGTCAATGTAGCAGAGCTCACCCCTTCATATTATTTTACCTACAGCATGCCAGAAGCACATGATATGATATTGTGCCCTCTTCCTGTAGTCTGTATCTGTTCAGTAAAGTTGAGGTGAGCACACTATACACATGTGCCCTCCTGCAGTCATCTCCTATTCAGTTGAGTGGAGGTGAGCACATACTAACAAATCATGTCCTTTTCCTGCAGTAGTCGCTTATACAGTCAACTTAACATGTGCACTCTTAATATTACATACTTCATGACATAAATTCTTTGCCCTCCTTCTGCAGCTGGTGTCAGTCCAAGTGTCTGATAGTAGAGTTGAGTTTTTTGTTTTTTTTATTCCTGTAAACTCCCAGTGGAGCATAGGGCCGCAACAACACCTCACCAACGGAAGGTGTTGTTGCAGTTACTTGTAGCAGGTTGGTTTTTACGAGGTGGAGTTGCTAGCCCCGCTCCCAACCCTCCTCCTTTCTCATCCTGGACTTGGGACCAGGCAGAGGTTGGCATGTTTGGTGTGACGAGGATTCGAACCCGCAACCCTCAGATTAGGAGTCGAGCCCCCTAACCACCTGGCCATGCCGGGGCCAGAGTTGAGGTTAGCATGCACTAATTATTTCAGTGCACTTCTCCCACAGCTAGTGTCAGTCAAATAATATCTGATGGTAGAGTTGCAATGTGCACTAGGTACAGTCTGAACTTGTCACAGCCATGCTACATGTATTGGCTCTCTGACCTCTTGTGTGAAAGTACTTAGATGGCCATGCTCTTATTCTGCACATACTCATGGGGGCTTGTTTACCACTTCCTCCTATCTATTCTGGGTAAAGAATGTACCTTGAAAGAAATGAGATGTGGTCTCCCACAGGTGTGCCCCTATGGGTTTCCTTTGGGTGCATTTTGAAGGGAGCTCGTTTAGGTAAATTTTGCACTGGTCCGGTCCCTCCACCATATCGGTGTGGATTATAGCTTTCTTGTGCAGAAGTGTGTTAACTTCTGAGACAAGACATTTGTGTTACCTTGCAAGGTATTTCCGATAGATACTTCTGCACAAAAAAAAGTTATGTTCCCCGTGCCTCCGTCTTGGAGATTTGCATGCCAGCAGCCTTTAGGCAACTCCCACCTAAACTCACGAGATTTCTTGTGAATTGTGCTACTGCATAATGACATCATTATGCAGTAATAGCCCTCCACCAATAGGAGGGCAACACAACCTCCCTTTGCACTGACTCCCTCTATGCTTTTGCACTCATGATCTTCATTCTTTTATGAGGCAAGGAATAGTAAGTTGCATTGGAAGTAGAGGGTAAGTGTGTGTAATGAGGTGAGTATCTATCCGAAGTACATATTCAGGTAAAGAATATGTTAACTTTTAACCTATGATAATTTTAAGAGTTACTGAGACTGTGCACTGAAAAAAATGGGATCTATCATCTATACTATGTTTTTTTTAGAGTAAGATTTTATATTAACAAATAATTAATTATTTAGTCTATGAATAATTTTGGAGTTGCAAGGATTTTATATTGAAACAACATGAATTATTAATTGAATAGAGTTTAACACAGATACAACAGAGACAGATAAACAGAAATCATCCCAGATATTCTGTAGTTCACATTTCTGTTATCTGTTTGAATGACAGGATACTGCTATGAACATAATTTTTTCCAAAGTAAAACTGAAATAATATAACAAATTACATTATTCACAGAGGCATTATAAAGACAACAGTGCGAATGAAAGATTTAGTAGTTTTTTAAAATCATATAGGCCTGCATTTTTGTCAAACAAGCTGTTATTCAATACATTTCTTTTGTTAAATGAATTGGAAAAGACAATAAGTATGTGATTTATTCATGTTGTTATTTTTTAATTGTATTGTTTTTAAAAACTGTAGCAGAAGCTCAACCACAAAGATATTTGAATATATATTTTTTAATATATAATATTATACTGTTATTCTACATTATATGGTATTAAATTCATAAAGTACTTACTTTGACAGGAAATTTCATGTAATGTATCTGAGGGAGAGCTAGAGAAGCAAGAGTTTTCATTCACACTGTACAACTTGGATGGACACAAGAATGTCACTAAGGATGTAAGAGTTTTAAACAGCATTTTTCAAAATCTTAAGTCTTTCTTTAAGTTCCATAGAAAAAATCACTAACAAAGATATCATATATTAATTTATGTTTTGTGCTTGTGTATTTGTTTCCTTGTCTGTGAACTACTCCAACAGTATTGGAACTAACAGAACCAATCTTGGCAGGCAGACTCAGGGTGGCCCAGTGGGTGTCCTTATTTACATTGTGAGTTCCCTTACCAAGGGGAGTTAAAACATGTTTGGAAATTCACCTTGGTAAGATGGGGTTCTAGGAGTAGGTTTTCAGAGATGTTGGACTTGAATTTGGCTTCTTATTCTGTATTCTTGATCCCCTCTGAATCCAAAGATGCTATGTTTAAAACTGTATATGTGTACCCCCACTCACAAGCTAATGGGACCAAACATGGCACACTTGCTTGAGTATGGGAGGGTGTTCTAATGAAGTTTGTTTTGGGGTATGGACCCTTCTCTTTGGGTAACTATAGAAGTAAATGGGGCTAATGGATGAACTTTAGTGGTACATTGGGGCCTTGTGATTCATAAGGAAGGCCTTTGAACCCTGAACCGAAGTAAGTGTAATTTATGATTTTTTGATTAAAATTTCAAATAATAAATACTATCTGTTAAGCCCAGTTTTACTACTCATTGTCAATTTCATTATTGGGAAGAAAAAACTTTACGGCAAAAGTTCATTGGTTTTGTTGAATAGTAATTACAAGTACTAATTGCTCATATAAGAGTTTTTAAATATTTTTATGTACAATTAATGTTTGTTGTTAAGCACAAAGCTGCACAATAGGTTATCGTGTTGTGCTCACCTTGAGTATCAAAACCCAATTTTAGTATTATAAATGTTCGAACTTACTGCTGTACTGGGGGGGGGGGGTACAATTAGTAAAAGAAAAAAAAATAGCTAATAATGTGAGCTTTTAATACACAAGAAGAACAAATGTGCTTAAAATCAGATAAATCATACACTTTCTGAGATGTGGCATAGTTTTCTCAAACATATTCCAAGAAAACAGAAATAGTAACTTACTACATAATGTATTTTCTTATTAATCACATTTCATTATTCTTGATAGAACATCCTGACAAAGTGGCTGCTTAGAACCAGCTTTTACTCATGGAAAAATGTTATTTGAGTGTATCCTGTACATGTATGGCTATCATTTGTAATTTCATTGTTTTCTTAAACATGCAAAAGTTCTTAGTTGTTACTTCTACCATCACAAGTTATCTGTAAACTATTTCATGTGGAGATATAAAATTATCTGGAGTATTTTTATGTTGTTTTAGATGAGAGCATTTCACTAGATAGGTTACATCAGAACCCTTTCTTGGCAGGTTTTCCTTGTATTATAAGTGGAGATTTAACATGAAAGATGCATCAAAATCCTTTTTTTATAAGTTATTAGATAAGTTTCAGTAGTACAAAATAAAGTGAAGTGAGCTATGGGCTGTCAGTAATTTTTATCTGCGTAGACATCATAATAATTATTTTTCTGTTATCTCTAGGATATTGCAGGACTTGTTCGATCTATTCATGACACCCTTGGAAAGTCATTCAAGCTCCCTCCTTCTGGAAATCAGACTATCAAGGTCAGGCTAGCAATCTCACCAGACTCTGAGATAACAGAAGAAAAAGACAATACATTTCATCAGTCTAAAACCACAATAAAGAAAGAGCCAGATAATATAAAATTTACAGGAAATGTATCCAAACAATGCAGTAACCACAGTGTTAATACATGTACCACTTATCTGTCATCCTCCTCAGGAGAGAGGGAAAATCTAAGGGCCAAGTGCCATGATGTTTCATTTGGAGTCAACAGCTTGCCATCACAACCATCAGAAACAAAACCAAATGTGTGTTCTCCGGCTACTCCCAGGACCCAGCAAGGTGTTCGATCTAGCTCATTACAGAGACAAGACATGATGGAGATGATAAAGGAGAGTGTAGAAAAGATTTGTTTGGATTGTTCTGAGAAAAGCAAGTGGGTATTGTTTATATATTTTAATAGTTTAAGTATTTCTGTAAACTGACACTTCACATCATTTTTGTTATTGGTGAAAATTGTGTTTTGTTTTGAATAAACCATCAGTCATGCACTAACTGATATTACAATGGCAAGTTTGTTCAATAATGCATTCTATGCTTTCTGTTATTAATACTTTGATAAAACTAATGTTACAAATCTTTCCTGTGTTAATTGTACAGTTTATTAAAAATATTCTATTTTTTAATCAGGAAACAATATTGTGAAAACAAGAAAAACAGTGGGGAGGATCCTAGACAAAAACGTCGTCATAGACATCATCGTAGCTGTAGAAATTATGTGCTTGAATGTTGTGATCGATGTAATCATTATTTGGACTTAGCTGGAATTGGGAAACTACGAGACGACAATCACTATCCATTTTCACACAGACTTTATGACAAAAATCATCTCAGCCCAAGATCACAACCTAACCAGGAGGTTACAGAAAATCACTGCAATAAAAAGTTCAACCACTGTAGTCATCAAAGATCAAAGTCTCATGATGCCAACACTGCAACTCGGCTGTCTCACAGCCACATGTTTTCTGATCATAAAGATGATCTCATGAACTTAAATTTTGACCTTTGTGACTTGCTTCCTAAGGAAAAATTTGACTGGGAGCGAAAGCTTCACCACAGGCGATCTAAATCATTTGATGTATATGACCATTTACACTCAAACACATGTTATTCTCCTAAAGTCAAACCACGGGCAAAAGGTGGATTAACTACTGCAGAGACATCTCCAAACCATCACCACAGGCACAGACACCGGGAACGAGACCGAATGCGAATTATGCAACAAATGAATAACTGGTCAGAAAGAACAAACCTTGGAGTATCTAAGGAAAATACAAACAGTAATCCTCACTCTTCACATGTGGTAATTCAAAGGCACGAACACCACCACTTTCATGAACATGTTCACCATCATTATCATCATTACTTACCTTCCTAGCCTGTACTGTGCCAATTAGGAAAGGGACCATTTTTAAATTTCCAAACATCCTCTGTATAGTGTCTATTATTAAAGTTATATATTGCTTTTAAGCAGCTATATTCTCTTAATGATTTTCAGACAAGTTGTAATTAGTTCTGTCAGCAACTTTCCTTGGTAAAAAACAACAAAAAAGAACTTGGAATGAATAAATGAATTTTTCCAAACTTGACTTCAAAATTTGATCTCCCTAGGATAAACAGTGTTGCTTAATACTGATAAGACTGAAAAATAACAGCCTGACCTGAAACATGTTACTTTGAAAATCTGTTGAAATATATTATTTTTTCCCTCAAAAACAGTGCCAGCCTTCATGCAATGTGTAAATGGTATCATGCTTTGGGGACTCATTATTGTATGATTTAGTACAATATGCAAGTCCAGTTCAATGTTCATTATTGCTGATGTTAAAGTCTCGCATATGATCTGAATTGTCTTCTTGTTGGCAATCCATGACATTCAGCCATAGATAATAACCATTTTTTAAATAATGTCTCTGTGGCAATAAAAGTAAAGTCTTCAGTGGGTTTTGGTTCCCTTATAGCAACACTTAGATATATTTAGTAACTATACATTTGATGCTTGAGATTTACATTGAAAAGCTAGAAAACTACAGATTAAATTAATAACAAAGTGTCCTGCTATACATCTTATTCTTTTTTTTGTCAAATCATTTCAAGTAAATTATTTCTTCTTACAAGAGATTGCAGTTCATTGCTAATCAAACAGCCACTGAAGTTTATTTAAAGTTGTGTTATGGTGAAAATATTCACTGATGGCCACTGACCAGGTAGTGATTGAAATGGCACAATCTGTATGAATATTAAGTTTGATGAATGTGTTCCAGCAAATACAGGTCTTTGAAAGGTAAAAAAAAACAATGTGAAGAAGAAAATTATTTATCTGTGTTACATCTTTTTCTTTATCGAAATTCCTTCAGTAAAATACAAAAATGTATAGAACTAAATAAGCCTTTTTTTTTTTTTCGGGTTGCCAAATTTTCTGTTAACTTCTGTTAGATTGTTACTTTGAGATTACTTACCATTAGGGGCATTTAAATGATACCAGTATATCGAAAATAATTATACCAAACTATTTCACCACTAATTATTCATATTTTACTTTTAACAGGTTTATTTTTCACTTAATTCAAAGTTGTTGACATAACTTGTTCTCAGAATGGTTTTAAACTATGACAAGGAAAATCGCCTATTATTGGATATGCTTTATATAAAGAAAAAAGTATAATTTATTAGAGAACAAAAATTAAAAGTCCTCTGGTGGATCAATAGTAAGTTTTTAGGTTTGCAATGCTAAAATCTAGGGTTCATTTTCCCTTGGTAGACAAGGCACAGATAGTGCAAAGCTACACAATGGGCTGAAAAAAAAAACAGTAACTGAAAATTTGAAACATCTATTTTTCCTTTCAATTTAACATTATTACATATCTTTATCTTTATAGATTTGTAGACAGTTATATTAATGTTAATATAAAAACACAAAGCAGTTTAAAGTGAGATATTGTAAAACTTAATATTTATACCTAACTACTTCAGTACCTTACAAAATTCTTCATTATTAGTGTAATTTTTGAAAATATTATCGACTAGTTATCAAGGATAGTATGATTAAAATGACTTTTTTTATAATTCAACATTTCTATGATAAAATCACTTTTTAATTTAAAGTGTAAATATCCTATTTATCAGATTCAAGTATGTATAATTAATAAGTTGTTTTTATAAACTTTTACTGAAAAATCATGATAAAAGTGAAGTTGCCTACTCATAGTAAAAATAAATATTGTTCTTAAAGTTTACTACAAATAATTGTTGATGAAAGTTAACTGCAGTAGTAGTAGTACCAGAGTTCCATTAAATATTCAAGTACATAATTTTAAGTAATAGTGGTAACAAAGATTACGTAAATTCATATTCATTTAATCAAACAATAATCCTAAATTCTTTAACAATGAAAAATATTCTTGATTACTCAACTTTTTTTTTTAAATAAAAGTTTGTAAAATTATTTTTGTATGATTGTATTGGAATACTAAAAGCACAAATTGTGCACATAATATATATGCAAGATGAAGAAAGTTAAGTTTTACTCAAAAATTTCTTGTATTTGAGTATTCAGGATTGAATATGAAGTAAAAGGTTAATATAGTTCAACTTTATATATATAATACTCTGCTGATTTTTATAAATAGAATTTGGGTTTAATTTACACCAGGGTGAGTAATGCATTTCACCAAGTACAAAAGTTGCTTTTCTCAAGAAAATATTGATAAAAAATAGATGCCCAATGCTTTGAATTTGTACTAATATCTAATATTTATTGCCTTATTGAAATGTACAGTATATATATATATATATATATATGCTCTCCAGATAGTTGCTATTGTTTGTGGTATAAACTGTTGTGCAAATTTCCTATTCAGAAAATAAATACATTAATACTTCTGTATTACCTTTGTCCTAATGCCTTCTTTTTTCTTATACACAAAAATATTATTAAGTTTATGTAAAATTAATTGATTGGTAGTTTTTGTAACACTACAGTGGATTTTTCTTTTCTCTACAATAAGTGACAAGATTTTTTCTTGATTTACCCATAACTAAAATCTAATTTTATTGATAAGTGCTTGGCCTTGTAAAAGAAAAATCCCATTGTGTATTTTTAGAAATTCTACTGAAGAACCAATTTTTTTATTTTGCATGATTGAAAATATTACCCTTAAACAACTCAAATATAATGGAATATCTTAATAATTCACCACTTAATATTAGGAAAAAAGTTGGTCTCTTACATTTGTTAAATGATGGAACTTTCTAGAAAGTAACTAATCACTTTGGCATTATTGTAATTTTGGTTTCTGCTTATACAGAGGGTGGAGTATGTTATTTTGAATATGCAATTCAGCAAGTTGTAACAACCACAGTTAATATGAAGTCCAGGTGGAAAGTCATGTAGTAGAAATACATTTTGACATTTGTGACACAAAATATTTTTGTTAATATGCTTGGATCGCAAAGATGTGTTCAGATCAGGGATTTGGAATATTCAAAATGAGGATAACCCTTGTACTTAAATGTAATGAAAAACATGGAGCAGCTTGGGGCACCAGGACCATATAGAAAGGAACCTGTAATAGTTCATACCTCAGCCAAGGTAAGTAAAGTGTGACGAATGACAATCCAAAATACACAAAAAGGACCCAGGCAACAGTATGCAACATAATCAAAAATAATTTTTGCCTGGAAAATAGACAAACTGCTTCCATTACACATCCATTCAACTGCCATATACCTCAAACAGCTGGATAATGAAACAGGTGTTCTTGCTATCCTATATGAAGACATACTAGTCAAGCTGTCGGAAGCAATATCAATGGATTTCTGTGTGAACAAAGTGTTGAAATGTTTGCTGAGAAACTGTTGTCCTTGTACATTATATGGGTTATGGTAATGGTGTGCTTTGGACGTGACAGTCCTACGATGGAGCCTTTGGTAATGGAAACTACACTGCATGATTATTGTCAAAATGCACGATCATCAAATAGAGTATGACCAGATGTAGTGAGGCTTCAAAATCATACTCAACCCTGCATTTTGTAAAAATGTTAGATGTATGTGTTCCATAAATGTATTTATTTCACAACAATCGCGAAAATATCACTATCCACAGAGGACCAAACAAAAGACTTACAAAATGGTTAGATAAGATATATTTACTATTTGTTTGCAGTTTAATAAAAAACAAACTATGTTACAGATTTATGTGATGCAATTTTAACACTTAACCAGACTACCCGTGACCCGTTGGGTCACCCACTATTCAGAGGTTATGAAGAATTCAAGCTATTACAATATTGCACCGAAATGAAGGATTATTGGAGATAAATTAATTAACAATTTCAACCTATTCGTGTTATTCATAGTTCAAGAAAATATTCTTAATTTTGATCGGGAGTAAAAGGAAAGACCATCTCATTTTTAAAAAAAGTGAAGTCAGAGTTTTCATGTATTGCGATGAATTAGTTCATTATGTTGTAGTCTTTCTCCTCTTAAACCTTCTACAAGTAAGAAACAGTAACAATTTATTTTTTCTTCGAATTACCTACCATAACCAAGGCACATAGGTGAGAATACTCAATCTATTTGTAATCTTACGCTTTAATGAAGATGGAACATTAACAGGGAAATAGATTTGAACGAAAAAGTTTCGTAAAGAGCGCG
>NW_013668972.1:17957-23074 GCF_000517525.1 Limulus polyphemus
GAAGATGGGAACATTAACAGGGAAATAGATTTGAACGAAAAAGTTTCGTAAAGAGCGCGAACGGTAGTGTGATTGTAAAATTACTCATGCTAGAAATTTTCATACAATTTTCACTATTCAGAGGTTGTGAAGGATTCAAGCTAATTTCAATATTGCACCGAAATGAAGGTTTATTTTGAAATAATTCAATTAAATTTTCAATCCATTCGTTTTATTCATAATTCAAGAAAATATATTGGATTGTTGATCGGGAATAAAAGGTAAGACCATTCTTTAAAAAGTTAAGTAAGAAGTTTCGTAAAGAGCGCGAACGGTAGTGTGAATGATTTTTGACTGAGAAAATAAGCAAACAAACAATCTCAGGCCCGGCATAGACAGGTGGTTAGGGCGCTAGAATCGCAACCTGAGGGTCGCGGGTTCGAATCCCCGTCCAACCAAACATGCTCGCCCTTTCGGCACTGGGGGCGTTATAATGTGACGGTCAATCCCACTATTCGTTGGTAAAAGAGTAGCCCAAGAGTTGGCGGTGGGTGGTGATGACTAGCTGCCTTCCCTCTAGTCTTACACTGTTAAATTAGAGACGGCTAGCGCAGATAACCCTCGTATAGCTTTGCGCGAAATTCAAAACAAACAAACAATCTCAAAGTTTTAGTTGTATATAGATAGATTCTTCGAGATTTTGTTTTTGTCAGCTAACGCCTTTTAATGAAGATGGGGAAAATTTTGTTGTTATTCTCGACTTGAATTTTATTACCTCGTCTCCATAATTACTAGTTGCAAATAGACAATAATATTGTAGGACCATTTTGTTGTTGTTCTTTCTATGCCCTATTATAATACGTTTTCATCTCATCATTTAATTTCTATTGTACATATATTGTTGTATAGAAGATATTTCATAAACAAACAATCTCAGAGTTTTAGTAGTATATAGATTAACAATATACTTGATTTGATTTATAATTTGAACACAATCAATGTTGGGTTTACAAGTACGTTTATTGTGTAGTTCACAAGATCAAGGTTATGTTGGGAACAAGAAAATAAAAGTCGTATGAGACACTGAGTGAAGCAGTGAGAACCATTCTAATATCTGATGACCAGATGATGGGCAAGGTAAATCTGTGTGTGGTGATTGATGGGACAGTGAGAAAGTTCCCCATAGTAAAAATAAAGATAGACACTCCATACTACGTGGGAGACCTAAAAGCCATGTGTATGAAGGCACTAATCTAAAGGTGACATCCAGAATGCAGCTATATGGTAACTGAAGAAAGACCTTTCACTATATAAACTTTGGGATAGTGTGCAAGAGAAAGTCAAACACAAGAAAAGGGGAAGGGACTTACAGAATAGAGGATCATAAAGGAGTGCTGTACAAGATTTTTCAAGGCAGTTGTACTGGGGAAGTTAAACAGACCATAGTACCAGCAAAATAACATGACTTAAGTGATGAAGTTGGCTCACAAGTCAACTGTGGGAGGACACCTAGGAACAAAGACAGAATGGCAAACAGAATCACCAGCATCTTCAATTGTCTGTGGGTCATTAGAAATGTGACTAGATTATAGAGGTCATGTAACATCTGCCAAAGGACAGTACATAGAAGGAATGTAGCCAAGGTACCACTGGGTGAGATGCCTCTCATAGAAGAGCCACTGAGCAGAGTGAAATTAATTGGACCACTAGCACATGGAACTGACAAGAACAACTAGTACATGCTAACAGTAGTCAACTGTAATACATTGCCCAGAAGCCAAAGACAGAGATAGAAAGAGAAGCAGAAACATTCTTGGAAGTTTTCTTCATAGTAGGTTTTCTAAAAGAAGACTTGAGTGACTGAGTGACCCAGCTTACCTTAGAACTGATGCAAGATGCATGCAGACTCATCAGCACTAGTAGCTCCCTACCACACCATAAAATCCCAAATGTAATGAACTTTGTGAGAGAGTCAATGGAGTCCTAAAAAGCATGCTGAAGCAAATGTGCCAGGAGAGCCCATGTGACTGGAACAGGTACCTGCAGACAGTATTATTTGCTTACCGAAAAGTTTCATAAGCGAGTACAGGATTTTCACCCTTTGAGTTACTGTATGGAAGAACAGTACGAGGTCTGATGCAGATATTGAAAGAACTGTGAACAGGAGAAGAAGAGTCAGAAGTGAGTAACACACACCAGTACATGTTAGACCTCAGAAACTGACTGGAGAAGACCTGTTGACTCACTCGAGAAAGTCTGTATGCAGTTCAAGGTAGTCAGAAGCACTTCTATGACAAGCAGACCAAAGATCAACATTTTAAGGTTGGATAGAAAGTCGTGGTTCTGCTACCCACAGCCAACAACAAACTCACTCTGCAGGGAAAAGAATAGATATACTATAATGTGAAATTAGATGATAAGATCAAGATTTACCATGTCAATATATTGAAGATGTACTTTGAGAAGGATGAAGACCTAACAGGTGCAGCTACTGTGACACAGATAGACATTGCAGATGTAAAACCAAAAGATGTTGATTCTGTCATAGAAGATGAAGACCTAGTAAACTTAAGGCCACTGAGTGGAGATGAGACATACAATTATATCAAAATCAGTGAAGAACTGACTAGCAAGCAGAAGAAAGAGGTACAAAATCTACTGTACCAGTATGTAGATGTTTTCATAGATAAGCCAGGCAAGACATACTTTGTGCAACACAAGACTATGACCAGGGATCCAGTCATGGTGAAGCCTTACCAGATGATCTATGCAATGGAAGACCTGATCAAGTAAGAAGTCGTGGTAATGTTAAAAGCCAGAATCATTGAGCCTCCAAATTCAGCCTATTCAGCAGTGGTAATCATGAAGAAGAGGGACTGCTCAAATCACTTGTTCATAGATTTCTGGAAGCTGATCCTTGTGATGAAGGTCAACTCTAAACCTATGGGCATTCCAGAGGCTATCATGGCAAAACTAGATGGGGCCAAATTCTTTACCAAGATCGACCTCAGTAAAGGTTACTGGCAAATCCTAATGGAGACAGAATCTAAAGAGAAGACAATCTTTGTGACACCTGATGGATGCTACCAGTTCAAGAGGGTGATGTCTGGGCTAGTCAACCCAGCAGAGACATTCATCTTCATGATGAGAAAGATGTTGCACAAAACCATCAACATCAAGCATTATGTGAATGAGAGCAGCCAGTCTGACCATCAGACCATCTAATCACTATATTGGTTATTCTCTGCTAGACATTGTTGGACACAAGGTGGGCAACCAACAGATAGCCATGGAAGAAGAGAAGCTAATAGCATACAAGATGCATCAGCTCCAATTACTAAGCAGTAAGTCAGGTCCTTCCTGTGGTTAGTGGGGTACTATTGGGAATTCCATCCCAAACTATGCTGATGCTGCTGCACCACTGACTGACCTGACCAAGAAAGGCCAACTCAACAAGGTGAAGTGGGAACAACCACGGCATTCACCATTCCATAAGTTGAACATGTCAGGAAGTTCACCAATCCTTACCATTACAGACTTCAACAAACCATTCATCGTTCAGGCTGATGCATTAGATGTTGGAATGGGAGCAGTACTTCTGCAAGAACATGTAGATGGACTGTTTCTCGTAGTGTACATCAGTAGAAAGTTGTTGAGTTGTAATAAGAACAACTTTGTTATTGAACATCATATTTGCCATCTGGAAATTCCAGAACTACCTCTACAAGAAGGAGTTCATCATCCAGATGGAATATCAGCCTCTTGCATACATCCAGAGGTGCCAAATTGGCAGTGTAAGGATCATGAGTAGGTATCCTACCTCCAGAACTACTTGTTCCACATTGAGGCCATGAAGGGGCTGCAAATATTAGTGCAGACTGTATGAATAGACTTTGTGCATGAACTGAAATATATTTTTCTTAAAGAGGAGTTTATTGTTAGATATACACGACTTTTTCAGTTTACGTTTAATGCGAGAGTTATGACTTAGATTGTGTATACAGTGAAAATATTAACTTTAGTTATTTTTAAAAGTTATAGTTTATGGCAAGCTTGCTTACATAGCTGTTTAAGGATCATACACTGTGTAGCTCAATTGTCATGAATTGGTAATTGTTGTATTATTGTGTCATGTTACTAAACCCTTCTGAGTTTTGTTATTTTTTGTGTATAATTGCATCATGAGCTGAGGTACCTGCCATTTGTCTGGGTTATGAACTGAAAAACAAATGTGTGAGTTGATGCTGAGAGAAGTAACACAAAAATCCTAACTTTCCCACAAATTATATATAACATAACATATTATTACAGTATTCATTATTACCTCGCCAAACGTTTTGTGTATGCTTTAAGAACTCAATATGTATACACTTAAACATGGTATACACTGTGTGATGGTCTGAGTGACTTTGTAGGAAAAGGTAGTGGCCAAAATAGTATTTGTAGTGATGCTTTCTGTTACTTTTTTTCAACACCTAGCTCTAAATATTTTTCCACAGTGTTTCATGTGATTAGTTAATAGAGGATCATTTGCCACAGAAGTGTCTTATGGGCCAAAGTTGAAAATCATGGATCAAAGTAGGAAGTTGATATAACTAAAAAAAAGCTCTTCATATCAGCCTTATGGTAGCTGTTGCAGTAGAAACTTCAGCTGAGTTAGTGTATTAATGGAGTAGTGACAGCACTTTTTTCATTGCATTTTTCCATAGCACACTCTCTGAGATATACAAGACATTTCTGTGCCCTTCCCCATACTGTGTGTATGTTGTGTTCTAGAAAATGTAATAACGATTGTTTTTGGTCTAAGAAGTGGCGCCATCTATGAATCTTGTTAATGCTAACTTACATCAAAGATAATAATTGCTAAATAACAGCAGTAATGCAAGTAGAGGTGTTCTGAACCCCACATTAACATGCCCCTTGTTCCAAAATATCATCCAACAAAGTTTGGTTGAGATTTGCCCAGCAACCTAAGAGTAGTTAGATAATGAACAAACAAACAGACAGGTACAGACTTTTGTGCTTTATATGTATATAGATAATATCTAGTAGTGTATGGCAAGTTCTAGGCTTCTGTAGAGGTATAAATATGCATTTAAAATTTAGTTTGAAAGATAGATCTAGACTGCATAAAGTGC
>NW_013668972.1:23085-28493 GCF_000517525.1 Limulus polyphemus
AGTTCTAGGCTTCTGTAGAGGTATAAATATGCATTTAAAATTTAGTTTGAAAGATAGATCTAGACTGCATAAAGTGCATATAGTGGTGATTTTTAGAGTGAAATTATCACAAATTGTATTATAATAACAGAGAAGAGTAGAATAAATCGTCTTGTCAATTGTGTTCTCAGGTAACTGAACTAGCCTGTGTGGACTTTCACGAAAAAAAAAGACAATTATTTAAACCTCTAGTAACCAACAGTTATAGCGGTGACTTTATAGTGAAATTATCACAGATTGTATTGTAATAACAGAGCAGGAAGAATAATTCGTCTTGTCAAATTATGTTCTCAAGTAATTTAACTAGCCTGTGGGGACTTTGGTAAAAGAGATACAATTATTTAAAGCTGTGATAACCAGTAGTGTAATGAACCTTTGTACATACATTTGACTTGTTTTAATATATCATTCTAAAACTAGTAGACTGTGTGCTGTTTCTTTTTGTTGAAATTTATCGCCAACAGGTCACAAACACCATATATAAAACCTGACAAACAGACCATTGTCTCAAGCGCTTATCTACCATTATGACAATCCTTTCTTCAGTCCCACTACTGAGTGATTTTCAAGATATATTAATTAAATGAGTGATCCAAACTATGAAATCCATTACACTTCACATAATATAATTAAAGATTATTTGATAAGTATATGTTCAGCTTATCAATCAATCCATGTCATTGTTTATTACTTCAACGTTCTCTATACAGCTAGAACTATTAAACAGTTTAATATCATCAACAAACTTTACTAATTAAAAAAGTACCGACCACTGAGGTAATCCACTGGTAAAATTTGACTGGAATCCATTAATAAGAACTGTTAGCTTTCTTTCACCTAACATCCATATAAAATCGACTAATCTTTATTGGATAATCTTTTGTGTGGCACCTTATTAAACATTTTCTGAAAATCCAAGTCCACCAAATTCACACCCTTTCCATCATCTAGATAACAAGTGGCACCATAAAAAGTCAAGAGATTGGTAAAATGACCATGCATGTGAAGGAAAAAAGGAAGAAAGTAGTTCTTTCTTTGAAACCTGTCAATTCTACTTCCATGTATTCTACTTGGGTAAATTACAATAAAGCCTGTATATTTTTATATCTGGAAGTGATGATAGCATATGTGTAATATTCAGGCATATCATATGTTTTTCATTTGATTAATATAGGAATTTAAAAAAAATTCACTTAATTGGTTTCTATACCTTTGTGTCTTTGTTTTCTTCAGCATATAATAACTACTTCATCCAAGAGGATGTAGCAGTATATCTGTGTAAAAGGGTCATTGACTGCATCATCTCTTTCTGGCCAAGTAAATAACATCTGTATGTCACAGCCATTGAATAGTGCACACCACTATCAAGCAGGGTGTGAAGTCACAGGAAGACTGCCCATTGTCATCTTATCACACCCATACCAATCCTATTCTGCTATATTATTGTGTAATTATTTGACTGCTATTATTTAATAATTTGATCAAGATGGCTTGCAATACACTCTTTCGATGCAGCAATATATCAAACAAGAGATGTGCCCAAACCTTACAGTTAAAGGAATTGTATCTACTTTAATGTTCAGAGAATGAGTGCTGTCTGTTACACCGTGTGAAAAGGTGGTATGTGATAAACTGTACTTAATGTAAGTTTCCTGTATACACTTTACTAAGTCTGATCACTGCTTACTTGATAAATCTAAATTGAATATAATATATTTTTATTGGGAATTACATCTAATTAATTTAACTCAAAGACTCAATCATTTTTTGAATATACATGTCTTCACAAGGTTATTTATACAGGCTAAACTTTAAGTTAAACTGTAATGTGTTTGCCGTGATATTGTAATATGTGTTAATTATTTTCCATAACTAATTTATAATTTAAATAGCCTCCGTCTTTGGTAATGTAGCTTTTAACACGGCTACTTATAGATCTTTTTTTTTTACTAAAATTTAAACACCAGTAAAATTTCACTGGTAAATAGGTGTGATACACAGAGACTACTTCAGGCACATATTGACCTAATTTATTTTGACGAGTTACCAAACCAGCATATGGCTTTAGGCAAAGTATGGTGAAAGTGTGTAAAATGTTAAATACCCATCTACATGCTTTCCCATCGAATTCCTGTGGCTTTCTTCGAACTAGATCACCCCTATTGCTGACACTCAAGTCTGGAATGTGACTTCAGGAAGGACTGAAGATGTCTGCATTAGGGTTTACCTGCTGGGTCTGGAAGAGGCTTCCTGTTGTCTGGGGCTGAGTAAGTCCATGGTTAATATATCCTCCCTGTGTAAAAGACTTTAATGTATTTAACTCACTTTGAAATTTACTAATCTTTTCCATTTGTGTATGCTGGCTTTCTCTCAACTGTTGGATACTTTCTTCCTGTTTTTCTTCTTGTCCCAGTTGCCACTGGTGTTGGTTTCCTTCCCACTGCTGTAGTCTCTCTTCTTGTTTATTTTCTCGTTCTTCTTGTTTCCTTTCTTTTCTCTCCAACAACTGCTGTGATTTCTCTTCTTGTTTCTTTTCTTTTTTCCTCCAACCACTGCTGTAGTCTCTCTTCTTGTTTCTTTTATTTTTCTTCCAACCACTGCTGTAGTCTCTTTTCTTGTTTATTTTCTCGTTCTTCTTGTTTATTTTGCTATTTTTGTATTACTGCCATTAAATCTACTAAGCTGTAGTTTGATTTGCTACTTCTCGTTTCCAACTTCTTTTTTTTTTCTTTTATTTTCGGTCCCACTCTCTAACACCAATTTGTTGCTTATCTGCTTGTTTGTTAATTTCTGGTAGAAATTCTTTCTGAGGAACTTCAGCGATACAAGTCCTTTCTTGATTAAACCAGTTTATTTTTTCTCAATACAATCTTTTAATACAGAGAAAGTCCACAGTCAGTAAGTTTCTCGTCATTTTACACTTAACAATTTTTATATCGAGGAAAAATAAACTGGTTTAATCAAGCCGAGGAGAATAGCTCCGGCTAAGTGACAAGAGATGGAGAAGGTCATGGATGGCCTTATTAAAGAAGGGATAGTCGAGAAATTGGATGGTCTCTGGTCAGCTCCTGTCGTGTTAGTCCAGAAGAAAGATGGGACCCAACATTGCTATGTGGACTTCAGGGCTCTTAACAGTATAACTAAAAAGGACTCATACCCACTGCCAAGAATTGATGATACTCTTGATGCCCTAAGTGGAACCAGGTGGTTTTCAACTCTGGACTTAAAGTGAGGTTTCCATCAAGTGAAAATGGCTGAAGCAGATAAACCTAAGACTGCATTTAGTTGTGGCCAAGGTCTCTGGCAAAAC
This sequence comes from Limulus polyphemus, assembly GCF_000517525.1. Taxonomy (NCBI): domain Eukaryota; kingdom Metazoa; phylum Arthropoda; class Merostomata; order Xiphosura; family Limulidae; genus Limulus; species Limulus polyphemus. The sequence continues at coordinate 26,435 of NW_013668972.1, forward strand.
TGTCTGATTCCATTCGGGCTTAGCAATGCTCCAGCAACATTTGAGAGGCTGATGGAAAAAGTAATGGAAGGCCTACAATGGAGGATAGCACTAGTGTGCCTGGATGATGACATTGTGTTTGCAGCAACATTTGATGAGGAAGTATCCTGGCTAGAAGAAGTATTCAAGTGTTTGAAAGCAGCAAACCTCAAACTCCATCCCAAGAAATGCCACTTGTTCCAGAAAGATGTGCTTTACTTGGGTCACATTGTAAATGAGCATGGTGTGTGAACTGATCCTGACAAGGTGAAAGCAGTGCGTGATTGGCCAACACCAGACAATGTGGGAGAGTTAAGAAGTTTCTTGGCATTCTGTACCTATTACCGGAAGTTTGTGGAGGACTTTGTAACTATAGCTCCTCCACTACATGATTTGACGAAAAAAGGCCAGAAGTTCGAATGGACAGTTTCTTGCCAGCATGCTTTCAAGACATTGAAAGAAAAATTGGCCTCAGCTCCACTTTTAAAGCTTCCAAATGTCTCACTGCCATATATACTGGATTGTGATGCTAGTAATGTCGGAATTGAAGGAGTGTTGTCTCAGAACGTGTACGAAAACAAACAGTACGAAAACTTCAGTAGGGTCCTGAGTAGACCAGAGAGGAACTACTGTGCAACACGGAGGGAACTCCTTGCTATAGCAAAAAGTCTGACATATTTCCATCCTCACTTCTATGGCTCCAGGTTTACCATCAGGACAGACCATGCTGTATTACCCTGGTTAAGATCATTAAAGAACCCAGAGGGATAACTGGCACGTTATCGGAAAGATAGACCAGTATAAGTATTATATTGAATACAGAGAATGATAATCCCATGGAAATGCCGATGGGCTGAGCCGAAAACCCCGGGAAAATGACTGCAGACATTGCTGCAAAAGAGAGGTTGAACTAACCAGGTGCCATCAAGCTGAAGTCAAAGTGACTGAAGGAGTTGATGATGGTGAAGTGGAACCAAGTTTAGATATTAAATCAGAGCAGGAGAAAGACCAAGATTTGAAGCCAATAATTGATTTTTTAAAAGCAAGTGTTTTGCACCCTGTTTGGGAGAAGGTGTCTAGCTTAAGCCCTGTGACAAAGATTTATTGGGCACAATGGGACCAGTTGAAGCTTGAAGATGATATTCTTCTCCGGAGATGGGAAACTGCAGATGGGAAAATGACGACCTGGCAAACGGTTATACCGAGAAAGTTATGGGAAGTTGTGCTGCGTCAATCCCATGATAGTTTAACAGGAGGACATCTTGGAGTTAAGAAGACGTTGAGTCACCTATGGCAGAGATTTTACTGGATATATATGAGGCAAGATATGGAAGAATGGTGCAGGGCCTGCAGTACATATTGTGCTAAAGAGGGACCCAAGCATAAGGGGCGTATGTCAATGAAGTTATATCAAGTTGGTGCACCAATGGAAAGAGTAGCCATTGACATTGCTAGTCCATTGCCCCAAACTCGTGCTGGAAACAAGTACATTTGTGTGGTGATGGATTATTTCACCAAATGGCTTCAGTCAATGCAATACCAAATCAGGAAGCTACAACTGTAGCTTCGGCTATTAGTGATTTCTTCTTCAGGTTTGGTATGCCATATGAACTGTATTCAGATCAAGGCCATAACTTTGAATCAGCTATGTTCCATGAATGCTGCAAGTTGTTTGGCATACGAAAAATCAGGACAACACCACTTCACCCACAGTCTGATGGGATGGTAGAAAAGAACAATTGGACACTGGGACAGGAATTTGCACAATTTTGTAATAGCCACCAAGGTGATTGGGATGTCTTACTCCCTCCACTGTTGATGGCCTATAGAACACCAGAGCATGAAGCCACTGGATACACTCCAGCAAAGCTGATGTTTGGTCAGGAACTTCGGATGCCAGTGGACCTAATAACAGGATGCCCACCTTACAAAGAGTTGCCTGAAAATGTGCCAGAGTTCGTGAAAGTGTTATCTGAAAGGACGGGTGATATTCACCATCAAGTGCGTTGAAACTTGAAAACGTCTGCTGATTCCATGAAGC
>NW_013668972.1:29493-37206 GCF_000517525.1 Limulus polyphemus
GTTCCTCGAAAATAATTTCTACCGGAAATTAACAAACAAGCAGATACGTAACAGCTATAAAAACCAGAATCAGGGGCATCGACAGGTTGTGGAACAGGTGTGTTGTTAACGAATATTAATATTAATGAATACGTTTAAATTTTTTTTTCCAATTGTTATCTTTTTGTATAAAAGGTTCTTAAACATCATATCTAGAATTAAACGTAATCATTCGGTTAATCTGCTCTTCTTTCGTGTATTGAAGTTTTCTAGAATTTCTCTATATGAGTAATCTCTTCATTTAGCGTCAACAGAACTGGTAATAACTGATGAATAAATATTTATTTTTGCGTGTAAGAGTGGGGTGGTTCTTCTGCAATTATATAAAGGTAAAAGAAATTCCATTATAGTTTTTGGCATATTGTCATTATATCTCTATTTCCGATATACGACAAGCATCCAATTCAACCTGTAATACAGTTTAATGGTAGCTTTTAAAATTCAAACTACACATTTGTTATTTGAATTACATGGAATAATGTCGGATATTCTTTAGGTATGTTCTCAAGAAAAGTTCTTCAATACAAGACGGTATTTGGTTCCGGATATCTAATGGTCAATGTCTTTTTAATTCGTATTAAATAATCGTTTTCTACACTCCCAACAAGTTGAAACTGCTCTAGTTACAGGGTTGTCACTAAAAACTAGCACACGTTTCAAAATGTTTAACTCCTTTACTTTGTGCGCCAGCCTTCTTGTAGCAGTTCTTATACATACTCTAGATTTGATAGAGGGCTATCTGCGCTAGCTGTTCCTAATTTAGCAGTGATAGACTAGAAGGAAGGCAGCTAGGCAACACCTCCCACCGACAACTCTTTACTAACGAATAGTGGGATTGACCATTACATTATATCGCCACCATGGCTCAAAGGGCGCGCATGTTTGGTGGAACTGAGATTCGAACTCACGACCCTTAGCTTGCTAGTCGAGCGCCTCAACCACTAGGCCATGCCAGGCTTATAATCTAGAACAGTGGTTCTCAAACTTTAGTAACCCAATGGCCCCTTTGAATTTACAATTTTTCGTGACCCCTCCAAAGCTATGGATGCTTTTTGTTTTGAAAAAAAAAAAGATTCGTGTACATGAAAAGCTGTATTCTAAAATTAAATGTTCTAATTCATATAAATTCAATTTTACGAAAAATACTTTTTATTATGAAAAGTATATTTTTTAAAATATTTTTATGAAAATTTCGGACATGACTCCCGGACCCCAGCTTGAGAAACGCTGCTCTATAGCACTCATTAATCAGATGTCAAAAGATCTTAAATACATGTCATTACTTTTACTTAGGTGAAGGTTGTTTATGGCAACTGGTAAAGTTTTATATTGCATTGACCATGTGTCTGTGTCCACTCTCTGGGGGTTTCTTTATATCTATATTCTATATTATTTATCTATTAAAATTCATTACTATTTATATTTCTTTGAATGAATATATTCATAATTCAGGAAAATTAGCGCCACCAATACAAGAAAAAATCATTTTACTTGTCTAGGAAAAAAGGGAGGGTGTGTGTGAGAGAAAAAATGATGGTGAAGTGGTTGTTACAGTGCTTCATAAGCTATACAAATAAATGGACGTTTAAAAGGTATACATAAAGGGAAGAAATACAATCATGAAAATGCAGCTTGAAGGAATGAGACCAACATACATGCAAACATGTGTGTGTGTGTGTGTGCCTAACTTTGTACAAGAGTAGGTACAGAGCGGCTTTTTGCAACCAACATAGATACTGTGAAGTCAGTGCAAGTTTTTCAAAAAGTATTAAGTGAAAAATGCTTTTAAGAGTGATTCTTTCCAAATGTATTTTTGAGCTCCTGAAACTTCAAAGAAATCAAAAAGATGATTAATAATTGAGCTTTACCACAGTGAGTAGGCGTGAGTCCACTTTTTGATCCATATGTACTCAGAGTCTTACTTACATATCTTAATGTGCTGGAATGTGTTTAGGTGCGAATATATATATGTAGTAGCACAACCTAGAGACGTGAATCACAAAAATTCGCACTATGTTCTTTACAACAATAGGAAGAACTCAGTCCAGGATCTTCATAAATATATTCTAGTTTGTGAAGGAAGATAGGCCTGCAACTCCATATTTTTTGCATAGCACTTAATTAGTAGTGTTCTTCAATGGTTGTACAAATATTATCTAGAGGTTATAGTCCCACTTAGGTGGAATAAGAATGATAAGTCACGTGGTGGTGAAGCCATGCTACCTAAATGCAATGTTTCTTTAAAGGTAGAAGAAAATATTGCATTTACTTAGTTTTTACTGGATCTTCACGTGAGTTCTACCTGATCATCGAGTAGAGAAGTGATCATATGTAGTTCAGTCAAACGAGTATGTGCAATGTAGTTAAGTCATTCGACTAACAATCTGTAGATAGTGGGTAAGAATTCCCGTCATCGAACAGGCTTGCCCTTTCAATCATTGGGCATTATAAAGTGATGTTCAATTCCACTACTTGTTGGTAAAAAGAGTAACCCAGAAGTTGTGGGTGGGAGGTGTTGGCTAGCTGCCTTCCCTCTAGCTTAACACTGTTCAATTAGGGATAGCTAGAACAGATAACCCTCAAGTAGCTTTGCACGAAATTCAAACTAAACAAACATGCACTGTGTTCTGGTTTATGTGTTTAATAAAGATTGTTTTCGTTGTGTTTTACACAGTTTGTTTAGTTTGGCCATTCCTTAGCATTAACTCAGCCAGTGCAAGTTCAGCATTGTTTCAAAACTGCATATCTTAATCGAAATTTTTGTTTTGCAAGTTTGTCTGATATAGCTAAAAAATATTCTCAGTTCACTTGAAACTATAACATAGTGGAAAAGGAACCAAACATTTGTGAATTTTGCTGATAGTTACTGGAATGTTTAGTGCCCTTAGCGTCAATTCTTTGGTTATTGTCATTTAAAAAATAACTCTGTGTTAAAGAAAATATCATTTTCTACAACTTGAAAGATGGACAACCTAGAAGGAAAGTGATTCATCAAAAAATATGGTCGTCCAACAGAGTTGTCACGTCTAAGAGAAGTTTTTTCCTTGAAGTTGTATCCTTTTTTTTCTGTTATGAAGGTTCATGACAGCAATTTCACCCAATCATATGACTGAAGAAGAAGTGGTGACATCTGGTGCACTCAGATCACCAATCAATAGAGTTCTTTCATTAGGAGTGAATTTGTGTTAATGTTGGATGGCGATTTGTCTGGCTACATCTAAGCACAGACATTCAGCATTGGTGAGAATATTATATGGTATGTGCCATCCAGATGAAGAGTCGACCTAAATAGGGTAAACTCCAAGAATTAATTTTTGGTTTTCATTTACAGGTAATAAATCTGAGTACTACTGGTCCAGTCACAGAGGCAGATAAAACTCACCTATATATACACTTGTGGTCATCAACTATTTCATAATGTGTGCTGAGGCGTATCCACTGGTTGATATGGCCACAAAATACATGGTTGATTCGTTTGTGGACACTGATAGCCAGTTCAGAGCACCCACAAGGATACACTTGGATCAGAGAGCAAACTTTAAAAGCCACATGTTCAAAAGTTGTGTAAAGTGTTAGGTGTGGTGAAGACATGCACTTCATCTTATTACTCCCAGTCTGACGAGTTTGTAGAAACGGTGATGTAACTGTTAAGCACATACTCGCTAAGTTTGTTAACCCAGACTGAACCAACTGGGATGAACAGTTGTCCTATGTCATGATGGCATAACGTGCAATTGAACATATATCAATGAGTTGTTCACCAAATACGTTTTTGTTCAGTTGAGAGGTTTTGCTACTGGTGGACATCATGCATGGTCATCTATCTAGAGTGGATATCTCATGATGTCCACATAAATTTATAGAGTGGTTGAAGTATCATTAGTTGATACATGTGCAATTGTGTGTCACCAACTAGGAAAGGTTGTCATATATCAGAAAAGCTGCTACAACAAGACAATTAAGAAAATGATGCACCAAAGTGGAGATTTGGTGTGGCCCTGAAATGTTTCAGCACAAAAAAAACCTCTTGGCTCTGGCTGTATAAGACTTCATTTTGTAATCCAATGAGTCAGTTCTTTAATATATGATGTAAAACAGTCGAATGGCATGCAAAAGCATGCTGTGTATGTTTATCAGCTAATCTGTATGGGATCAAAAACCTTTCGTGAATTGGCTTGATAATGAAGAATCAGATAAAGAGGTATTCAAGTCAGAAGACGATGAGAGCTTTGTCTTATTTCACTATGACAATGAGGAGGAAGTAAGCGCTATGGGCACTCATATGGATGCTCATGGTGAGTCAGATAAAGAAATACTGGATCCATTGGCGATGTCTAGCTCTGACAGTCCTCGGAACCACTGAAATTGATATCCCAATTGATACAACTGAGAATGAAACTGGAACTCAATTAGAAAGGAAAGTGGCAATTTTTGTTTCCCAATATATCAAGTGATGTTCACTGTGCAATGTTTTTGATTTCCACTTGATTATCATCAGCTAAGACAGTCATTAGTTTAAGCAACTGGTGATTGAAATGAATTAATATTCCTTGCTTTCTGAGCTATCAAATAGTAATGTGTGGCAGAATCTATGGATTACATTTCACAACTACAACTTGATTAACACAGTTAGGGTGGCTGTTGCCAGTAGATATAATGCCTAATACATCGATAGTTTGCGCGATTGAAGATGATAACTTTCTTATCTACCAAGTGATTTTATCCAAGGTGAAAAGTCTAATGTTTTGTGATAGTCACTCATCTAATCTATCAGAGTAGTGACAATTCTATGGGGAATATTGCTAGAAACTTTGCTAATTTTTTATTACTTTTTAGTGGTTTGAAACAACAAAATCTCCCCATATACAGTGATGAGGTTGTGTTTTTATTTCATTGTATATTGATATATACTATAGTATCAGCATGAATAATTAATCCTGACTTTCGAGAATTTTTAGCTGAAAAATCCTAGTTCTGCTGAATTTGGTCTGTGGTTATTTATTTCGTGAGAAGCAGAAAACAACGTGTAGGAATACTACTTAATGTCACTGATAAGTGTTGTATAGCATAAATTAATCAATTACATGAGAAACACAATGTTTAAACTTGTTAAAGTGGAAATAAAGAATTTGATCATGATGTTAAGACTTTGTGATATTAAGTTAACCATGATTACTGACCTGTGAGGTATTATCAGAAAAAATAGTGTGTGTGTGTGTTATTTTCATCAATACACGAAACAATATCTTTTATTTGGACATTGAAATGTTCGACAGAAAGCGAATGTTCATAGAAAGATAAGAGTAATAATGAGACTTACACTGATTTTGGAAGAAAATGCAGTTTCACCAATAGGTTTTCGAATAGTGCAACATTATGTCTGAGATTATTATTATAATTATAATTATGTCTGTGATTATTATTATAATTATGTCTGAGATTATTATTATAATTATAATTATTATTTATTATTATTATATACGAAATATTGTAATAAAATTAATAATAGATTACAAGATTGCCTCAGTTCTTTCTTCTCACTTAGCTCGTATGTCTCATATCCCCACATTTTATGGCTGGGCTATATTTATAACTTGGTGTTTTTTGTTTTGTTTTTCTTACGTTGACATAGATATCACTTTGTTTGTCACACGCATAATACATGCAGTACTACCTGAACTGTGTATTCAGTTACTGGTTTTGGCTGTTGTCTGTCAATCCGTGGGTTAGCCAATGATAGAATATATTTCATGTGCAGCTGCTACTGTACACGTTTTCAGAATAGGCTAATTTCCGGTTTTCTCTCCAAACAGCCCCCTTTAGTGGCACAGCGGTAAGTCCGCGGGCTTATAACACGTGGTAGGCACAACATTATTAGCCCATTGTGTAGCTATGTGCTAAACTACAGACAAACAAACTCTCCCAAAAAAGTCATATATAGAGCGTTCTGTCATTCCTCGAGACACAATATTTATTTTCATTTTTCTCTTTTTTTTAAAACACGAGTAAATAATGTGATGTAAATTATATAAAAGTCATAATAGGCGCACTTTCTGATTTACAAGTAAAGAAAAACATTCAAAAAAAGGAAGTAAAATAAGGATGGTTAATATCAATCCTTCAAAAACAACGCAAACAAGATAGTAGGGGATGACATTTGCATCATATTTACGTAATAGCACAAGCACATACTTTAGCAGAATGTTAACAGACAAGATTAGGATAAATTAAACTCAATTGTGATTGAATAGTTATATATTACTATGGGTTGATTCTTGCCTGTGCTATTAAGTAAGGATGATTTAAGTGCCAACCTTACTATTTGGTTTGCATTGTTTTTGAAGGATTAATATTAGCCATCTCTACATTTACTTCCCGTTTCGAAACGTTTTTATTTATTTGTTTGTTTGCTTGTTTTTTGTTTTTGTTCTTTAATGCACTGTTTCAATTGACATAAGAAGGTTGTATTTTCACCAAGTTCTAAATTATTCCAGTGGTTTTTCATATTTTTAATGCCACACTTTAATGATTTCGACCATATTGCAAAGCTGGAGATCTTAACGTTGTTGCATTTGCTACTCTCTTTACTAGCTTATGTATATCACTGCATGAGGTTAACTTCACTATTTCACCAACGTTACTAGTAGTCATTCTTTAAGAACTGGTCTCTAGCCAAAGCTGGTAAGTTGCTTCCTCTTATGTCTGTTCTTGCCTATAGCTTGTAATTTGGCAGTTTTAAATTACATAACACATTATTATACAGAGTTAACAATGTCAGTGTTGACAAAGGGTGTAGTCTCATATCAGCCTGGTATGACCTGGTAGTTAGGGTGATCGTCTAGACATATGCGGGTCGACGAATCAAAACCTGACCCCGAACATACTTCCCCTTTTCGGGCTTTATAATGTGATGGATAATTCCACTATTCGTTGGTAAAAGAGTAGCCCAAATGTTGGCGGCGGGTGCTAACAGCCTGATCTGCAGTTCAGAACTAGAAACGGCGTACATAAGAGGAAAACCATCTTAAAAAGCAAACTTGTTCTAGAAACAACACTCAAGACCTTCTATCTCAATGGCTAAGGCTGCTAAAATATTGATAATAGCAAAAACGTTGATTTTTGATTGTTAGACAAAATTCATCCATTTGTTTTTCATATTATTATTATTCATATTATTCTCGTTTTACAAGCCTACAGAAAAAACGGATACGAATGTTTTTTATCAAAACCTAGGTAAACCTACTAAAGAAAAAAACTGTGAAGGCCATAGTACTATTTTGATTTTTGAAAGAGAAATATTTTATCAGTTTTCTTTTCATCGCTATTGGCCAAGTTTATACTCGAAGCCTTTCAAGCACCAAAGCCTACAACAAAAACACCGAGGTATATTGCGCTAAAATCTACGTACAGCTACTAAAATAGATTCCTGCGAAAGTTGCAGGGCTCTTTTTAACTTCTTTCTTGAAATTCGAGATTTTCACCCTATAACATTCTCTAAGTTGTTCTTCGCTACCAACATAAGCTCTTCGAAGCCAATCAATCATCACAGAAATGTAGAAGCCATTTAATTAAGCATTGTTGTACTACTCGGAAACTACTACTTGGTTTTATTAGAGTAAACAATGTGTATGTTGTTACGTCTGTGTTCGTTTGTTAATTTTTCGTAGAAATTCT
>NW_013668972.1:37674-53313 GCF_000517525.1 Limulus polyphemus
TTCACTTCAACACACGCTATAATTCACAACCAACGATTCACGCACTTTACTTACTACCTCGCTTGACTCAATTGTCCGTCTCTATCTCTGCCTGTCTGTAATTATCTATCCATATATGACGTCACTTCTCGCCGGTCTTACATATACGAAATAGAGGGCGTCTGGTAAACACTCGAGCCTTCACGAACGTTCTAGATACTCATTACGTGTCACCAAAGTCACTTGAATTCCGCTGTCGTAACAATATTTATAACAGTGTCTACAGCCTTATTATTATTGGTTATAGTTTTATAAGCCGCTACAAGAAAAAAACGGCTACGAATATTTTACTGAAACGTGGACAATAGTAATGAATGCAGTATTGAGTATGTCATAGGATATTTTTAAAATTAGTTCAAGCGTCTTCTTTTTCGCCCTGAAGTTTCTTTGTAAATCATTCACTTTCTGACATTGAAAAAAATTCGGTGTTTTGCTAATGCGCATAAATTAAAAAATAATTTATGCAACTTATAACGCATTAATTGGAAACTACCAGGTTGAATATTCATCATTTTTCGAGTTTCCTGTTGTACTTTGTCTCTTTGTGGTTTTCTGAGACTATTTCAGTGAGTTTTAGTAGGCTATTACCATAGCAGAATCCTCTACTCTTAGTAAGTGGTGATATTTTTTACTGAGTTTCGTACTTCGCTGAAATTGAGAGTTTGTATTTTAGTATTATTTTATCATTATCATTATTATTCATATTTTTTGTTTCACAAGCTGATAGAAAAATCGCCTGGGTATTTTGTACCAAAACCTAGACAGATATACTATATGAAAGGCTGCGAACGTCCACGAGCTCTTAACAAGTTGATTATTTTTCATTAAAAGTTAATTTCCGTGGCTATAAATACATAATATACGCAATGTTGTTGTGAGCGGCTTCCTTTGTACTCGACGCTTTTTAGTGTTTACACGAAACCTCAAGCACAAGACCATCTGGCTCAGTAAATAATGGTTGGGTGGAAAAAAGCCAATGCAGCAGTAAATTGTTGAAAAACATGTAACATTCAACTGAATGGATATGCACGTAAGTAGCTTTAAGTTTATTCTCCATAAATAGGCATAAGAAACTTAAGATAATAAAAAAAAAATAATTTACTAAGAGGAATAGGGATCGTCAAAAAAGTCCAGGAAGAAGTTAAATCAAAATGCAAAGATTATATTTTGAAGCCTACTACTAAGGACACTAAAAAAAGTAAACAAAATAGGTTGGAAATAGTGTCTACATTATTTTCTCAAGCAAGAATTCCCTATTTTGATTTCACTAAAATTGATAAGTACTGTAGACATGGAGTCAGAATAGGGGTTTGTAGCTTGAGAAAATAATGTAGACACTATTTCCAGCCTAGTTTGTTTACTTATCTTTAGAGTCCCTAGTTGTAGGATTAAAATTTTATGAATTCCAAGTACTGTCTGGATGAATATAAACATTAAGATCTATTCATATTAGAGAGAGAGAAAAAGTTATTATTCTGGCTACAAATTAATGTAAAAAAAAAGAATTCCGCTTTTATGTTGAAAATACAAGTTGTCTGTTTTTATTTTGTTTTTGCTTTTTTTAGTTTTCATATGAACAGAAGATATTAAAAGACACTGCACTAGCAAGCAATTAGGTAGCTGATAACGAGAACTGTTTTCAGAGAAAGTGTTGAGGCCAACGATACTAGGAACAGAGAAGAGAGGTGTGAAAATACCTTCTTAAAGTACCAGGATTGTGCCAATGCTGATGCAACGGTACTCAGAAAAAAGTGTTAGAACCATTTTTGTTCACTTTTACAGACTGGGCAAACCTGGAATTGTTTCTTCCGGAGTAAAAAGACAATGGTTTAGTAAGGACATCCTTTAAAGAATGACAATTTTGGTGATTAAGTAGCTGAGAGAAATAGAAGAGGTATGATGACAACTTTTGCTACTTTAGATTTACAACCAGATAATTATTTTTATGTTAATACTATAGAACAATATATTATCAAGTCAAACGTCTAAAAATCGGATGGTGGTTGCAAGAAGATTCGAGACGCTCTGAAGCTTGATGGCACAGCAATTCTAATCCATTGATAGGCATGACTCTGTCATTTCTTTAACACTTGACAGTCTTGATTTCACTTATAGTAATTATCATCCTAATTAGGGTCTTAAGGTGCAAAAATACATTTTGGGACGTATTTCACTGTTTCATACTGTATCCTTGGTTTATAAAAACAAATTAAAATAAGAAATTAACCCAGTTTCAATCTAATGAAGATAATATTGAAGCTGTTTCACATATACAAAGAATCATGGAAGATAAAATATTCATAACTTCAAATGTCATAACATTTTAAAAGTTCTAAAAGAAACTTAGTCCTCTAAGAAACTTTTCGACATAACTATTGAACATTTGCCGTCTTAAAGGCATTTGTCGAAATATTTGTTACCATACTAAGTACATTTTAGTATTTTACAAAGTAGATACATATAGCAATAGATAAACGTAAAAAAGGAATCAATCCTATAAAGATTTGATTATGAGAATGGGTTAGTTAGTAAGTTTTTCATATTCGTTGCACCAGGAACTACAGTACTAGTGACGTGAATAAAAAGAGGATGAAGTTTGTTTCTTAAGAATTTTCACGTAAAGCTAAACAAAGGGCTATCTGCTCATATCCATCCACCATTTTGAGCTAATAGAGGGGAAGGCAGCTATTCAACAGCAATTACTATAAACTTGGACTACTCTTGTCTGACCGAACAGCAAGATTTCACTTTCTCTTTTATAGCGCATCCATAGCTCTAAAGTGCAGAGCGTGTTCTTGCGGAATGGGCATTGACCCATGAACTACTGAATTCACAGTCTAGGCACATAGCCATTCGACCACACCTAACTACAGGCAAAGAAGATACAGTTATTGATGCAGATTTTATCCTTTTCAGAAAATGACCCTTTTTTGTAGATTCATCCTTACATAGCTCTTTTATATCTTAACTAAGTAGACTGAGATGGAGCGGATCCAGGAGTTGCAAAAGGGGATCCAAATGAATGGATACCATAGAACCTAAGAGGAGGTTTACATACTCTGTAAAGCTGAAGGATTTTTAAAATTTGACATCTTAATCCAATTTCCTGACACTTTCCATTGAGTTTTTCCTGTTACTCCCATTGGTAAATTAACAATATAAAATTAGAATGCTCAATATTTCTGCTCTGATGACCAACAAAGACACTGTCACCAACTTTCTAACCATTATGGCTAATCTATAGGACATCGTATGGTAACCAGTTTATTACTGTATAGTTAGGACTGTTGGTTAGTCAAAATATCAAAAGCTAAAAAGGCATTGTGATCCTAATTTCCTAGCTAACAAGCAATATTTGGTAACGAGATTTTGGTCTGATATCTTTCAATAATTGCTTGATTTATCTAGCTGTGTTGTAGCGATATTTCTTCAGAGCAGAACATATGATATTAATTTGATAGACTACTACGACAGATAAGGCCGTTAATTATGATCCAAGGGAACTAATGATTATTCACAACTGTCAATAAAATCTAGTAGCTCTAACAAACCAATCTTGCAATCCTAGATTTCTTATTACTCTGTTTAAATTTTTGTTGGTTCTCGGTGAGCACTTGCTGGTAAGAACTTCCTGAGTGAGCAGACTACCTTGTAAACATGTCAACGTGACCTTATGTTGTAGTGTCATGAAAAATTGTGCTTAATGGCAACGAGAGAGTTGTGCAATAACACAGTAAAATATATTAACATGGACTGTATAAAAGATAATTTTGTTTTTATAATTTTGCTAGATATTTTGATTTGGTTACATGGGTTTTTCAAGATCTTTAGGTGATAGTACTAATGTAAGGATATAGTTTAAGCTGAAATGTTGTGTTATGACAAATGAAAGGAATTTTGCTGTTCTCCCTTTTGCACCTACTACATTGGACTAAGATATATATATATATATATATATAAATGTCTGTATTTTGAAATTGATAACACAAAATGGGATCTGGATGGAGAATTATATCCGAAAAGGATATTTCTTCTGATATCTGACTCTCATTACTTCAATTTTCGTGATATGTTTCGACAAGAAGTAGTTTGATTCTTTTGACGGAATTTTAATGTATTGTATTTTGGCAAATACGGAGAGTGTGACTGATGCTGGCATTGTCTGCTAAATGTTGATATCAAACTATCCTCTGAATAGTGATGTCAAATATTCAAGTACGTGTTGGTTAATATGCGACATTGAGATAGATATGTATGTCTTATGTTATATATAAACCAGTGTGTGTATATTTTATACGTACAAGAGAACAAGTTCTCAGACACATACGACACGGTGTGATAATATGTGATTGTTGTCTAGCCCGATCATCCATCTGATTCCACAAGTACATCAGCAAATACCTTGAGCAATTCATTTACTTCATGTTTATATGTCAAATTCGGGTACTTAGGAAACTATGCTTTGATTTCCATGTATGGTACAGTGACTGTGATGCTAGCTACATAGTTGTTTTGCATTACATTTTCCTGCATTTCCATGCTGATGACAATTTCGGATGGAATAGTGCATAGTTATAAACTAATACTTGTATGACATCAGTACTTAGTTAGATAGCTTTTCAATCATGTGCATCCTACTTTCCGGACAGAAAATGGTGAGTTTTGTGTTAGTTCTATCTCCACAGCAGGCAGCAACAGTTCGTTGGAGTGCTTCCATAGCTAACCATTAAACAACATACGCACATTCAGAAGCATCGCTATGCATAAATGCAATTCACTGATTTTTGGTGCAATATAGTTGACACTAGATGAGATTTCCACAGAACTGCAGTCCCTCTGTTGCGCAAGCAATATTACGTGACAATTTCCACAGTAGATCATCCCTAAAATGTCAATACGTGAACTAAAATTGGACTATTTGCCGAGTGACATGCCAAGATGAAGTCAGAAATGTACTCTCCACTCAAGCATGACACTCATCACAATTTTTCAGAATGAACTTTGTGCAAACTGTCTGACGTGTTGGCTTCCCTTAGTGTATTGATGTACAGTAAAACTGACTGAGAACTGGCTGCATCAGAAATAGTCTACGGAGTCAAGGTAAAATAAACTTAGTTTATCACGATTACCATTAGCCTACGTTCCTAGCTTCATCCAATCTATCCAGCTTCAATATTTTGTTGTAATTAACTTTAGTTGTATGCTGGATTGTTTGTTTGTTTTTTAATTTCTCGCAAAGCTACACGAGGGCTATCTGCGCTAGCCATCCCTAATTTAGCAGTGTTAGACTAGAAGGAAGGCAGCTAGTCATCACAACTCACCGCCAACTCTTGGGTTACTCTTTTACCAACGAATAGTGGGATTGACCGTCACATTATAACGCCCCCACGGCTGAAAGGGCGAGCATGTTTGGTGGGGCGGGGATTCGAACCCGCGACCCTCAGATTGCCAGTCGAGTGCCCTAACCACATGGCCATGCCTGGCCATTGTATGCTGGAACAGTTAGAAACTTACTTTAAAAAGGCGAAGACAAAAGCAAATGTTGTAATGATACCATTTCCAATTCAGTCAAAGGTTTTAATGCAGTATCTCACAATCCGAATTCTGATCATACTTTCATGGGAGATAAACCTCCCAGCTCATACTAACTTCTTAAAATCTCTGTAATATCCCTTGAAATGACCCCTGGCGGGTCAGCGGTAAGTTTACGGACTTACAGCGCTAAAATGCTAAAATCTGAAGTTCAATTCCCCGTGGTGTACGTAGCGCACATGGTACACTGTATAGCTTTGAACTAAAGCAACAACAAATATCCATTGAAACCAATAGCAACTTTTTGAGGAGGAAACGCAGATAAGGTCAAGCAAGAATAATAATCCTTACTGAGTAATAAGTGTGTAGATTATCTTTGTTGAAAATAGAGGATTAGAACAAGTTTAAGGCCTTTATACATTTTGTTTTCAAGGTTACCAACTAACTACATGCAGAACACCTGCACAAAAATATATAAACCTGCCCCGAGCATACCCAAGACTGGATTAACGCAGAGGCTGGAGACTGACGCCCCAAATTTAGGGGGACCCCACAAAAAATAAAGTATATAATTTTTCATGCAATATATATAAAAAGGTAGCGTGTGATATTATGGATCAGGATATAGCATAGCATCTTTTATTAATTCAACGTCTTCCTAATAAAACGCAACCTTGCAGACAAAGGAAACCCTATTTAACCATCAGTAACTGCATTTGCAAAGCTGTTTCTCATTTATAATTAATTATTATACCATTGTTTTCTCTTAAAATATAATATAATACAAAATTGTATTAATCAAAACATGCAGGTTAGCATGTAAGAAATCATGTCGCCCAGTTTTTGTTCTTTTTTGTTTAGTATAAAACTTTTTTACTAACTTATTTAATGAAAGGGATTATGCAACAAAACCGAAATTATTACTAAAAAGACCCACTAAAACCGCAGTTAGAGAGTGCATGCGAAACAAGTAGAGAAAAATCTGTAATATTGTTTTAGTTTCTCCACATAAATGATTCATACTTAGTTTTTGTCGATAGGCAGTGCGTTCACAGTGAATGTGTCTCGTGGGCTGATGTGTTGATATTTGTTACTTGAGGCGTCGCATACATTTGTATGCGGTTTCATTGTAAATTACACAATAATTATTATTAATTTGGTTGAAGATTTTTTGGGATGTTATTGAATTTGTGTAATGCACAATGGTGTACAAAAGACATTTGAATACTGTTTTTGAAGACTGGTCTTCAAATCGAAGTGTGCAGCTCAGCCTTTTTGACACATAACATATATTTGGTATTCTAAGACTCAGAATAGATTAAGCATACCACAACAAAAAGAAAAACTTGTATTATTTTGTGGGTGTAGAACAAGTGTAGTGATTTGTCGCTGGCCCAATGAAGAAGACAATACTTGGTGCGCAAACTAGTAGAAAGAAACTCTTTATTGACAAAAAATAAATTAAAAAATTGCTGAAAACATTATCTTCCCGTGATGTATGGTAAGAACTTTTGGGTTGAAATTATAAATACTGTTTAAAACTTAAATGATAATTCACATAAAACTGTATTTACCGAAGATGGGAATTGTTGTGAAAAGGAAATAATATTGTCTTAAACTGGACTGAGATTCGAGTATTATATTAATAGTTCAAAGCTACACGCGCATTTAACAGAAAGAACACATTAACAATGAAAAATACAGAAGATACTTCACTAGCATGTCTTGGCTGTTATAGAGTCAGAAAAGATTTTATATTAAATTCCAAAACATTGCTTTCACACTCCACGTTCTTCCTCTTTAGCCTACCAATCCCAAACTGTTTCATAAGAATCTAAAAATACCAGTGCACCATGTGATAATCATAGAATATCCACAAACGTTAGTAATTAGGATGGGACTTGGGAAACGTAAGTTGTCTGCCACCAGAGGGCGCGTTACTAGGGGCGCGTTTATAGGAAATGGGTAACATTTTATGATTACATCATCAACATTATAGTTTTCACTTCTATATGGTAATATTTGAGCGAGAAAGGTATTTCGAGGTGCTTTAATTCAGAATAGCAGATTATGATTTTAATCGATAATGAATAAAGGATTTAAACATATCACATCTTTTACATTTTTAAATCAGTTATTCTTGCACTTATATAAAAACCAAATATGTTTTAAGCAAATATCATTAGCATATATCAATTATATCACAGACAAGAGTGAAACAAATATTAACAGTGTACATTTTATAAAGGCAGATGTGGTATCTATGGGTGGATAATATCACTATACGTAATATCACTATATTTCCATAGGACTGTATACAGTCTCAATTTATGTTTATAGTTTTCATTTATATATTTAATTGTATTACATGTGTGTTGCAAAGACGAGTGGTATATATATATATATGTGTGTGTAGATAGTGAAATAGTGACATAGTTTTATATTTTCTGACGTTTTATATGTAAACATTTATCTCTAATTCATTATTTTTCATTTCTGTAAATAACTGTGTTTAACCATTACTATTGTAGAAAATTATATTTTTACCTTTCTACAGAAATTTGTCAGATAATTAGTTAAGAAAATCTCAGAAGTATATATTATCATTATTAATAAAATAGTATATAAAATATATTTATATTATTATATATTACACACAACAAAAACAACATTATGATGAGAACAAAATTATTCTTCCATTACCAGACGTAATGCCTGGTAACAGAATAATAATTTTGGTCTCATTATAATGTTGTTTTTGTATGACATTTAATTGAACGGACGGCAACACCACACACACACACTGACCTCAAGACTTTTAAAATGTAGTCCTCTGTACTTGTGTTTCTACAACAGGCAGTTGCCATCTATTCAACTCACCTGATTTCTCGAAAGTCTCCCGCCTTTCGTCTTCGGGTTAATGTGTGCTTGCTTGTTTGCGGACTTGGTAGTAATTTTGGTTTTAATCTCATAAACCCAGAAAGAGCTAGACAACCAGGGGCGCTCAGAAACGGATTAGTGTGTCTATGGCTATGGTAGTTATTTTGGTGTAAAGTTAATAGTTTAGAGAAAAACTATTAATCATTAAGGGTGTTCGAATATTAGCAATCTTCCTTCACCCTAGGTTAGTCTGTACTTACTTATTTACATGGCAGGGGTTCAGTTTAAACCTGGGTGCTCAGGAACACTTTGTTCCTCTTCAAGCACGCTCGTGGAATGTTAATTCTCTTGATTCTGGTGAAAAAAGGGGGTTAGGGTAAGGAGCTTCATTTTCGTGTTCGAATGTTGCTGCTTCAGGGAGACACCAGGCACTGGTAGGCGTTCTTATATGTGTGAAATTTGCGATATTTTCTTGATGTTGTATTAACTAATAATTTATTGCTAAAACATTAATTTACTTATTAACTAATTGCTAGATTAATTAATTAACTAATAAACGACCCTCTCAGGGTGGGCGTGAACCTATAAGTTCGATGCCCAAAATTTAGGTGTGTGGGGGGGAACCGGAGTCCCCAGAGAAAACCCACTTTCACAGTGCAGACGCCGAATAATCTATCTGCGCTGTGCCCAACTTTAAGATGATTTTGTGTTTTGATATAGCAGAGCCACATTAGGCTATCAATATAGTTTGTTTGTAGTTAAGCACAAAGCTACACAACGGGGTATTTGTGCTCAGCCCACCACAAGTGTTAGTGCGTGTATGGTGTTGTTGGTCTTTATAGTATTCTTATGGAGGGCGTGTTATGATTGGTTTATCTCTGTTTCTGATAGGTGGCAATACTTCCTGTAGTTTCAACCAATGGTAGCCACAGGTTACTCATCTTTAATCTGGAATTTTGTTTTGTATCAAGTTCGTTATTGTTTTATAGTGCTGATTTTAATCGCCTAGAAAGAGAAAAATTGGGGAAAATGAAACAGAACAATCATTTCTTGGAGACTTCATTGCCCTAGTGCCAGAAGGGTTAGCCAATGTAAAATAAATGCACTCGTAATTGATTTGGTCATTGAGGAAATGCTTCCTTTGAAATTTGTTGAAATGCAAGCTTTGAACAGTCTTATTCAGACATTACAGCCAAATAAAACAGTTTTCAGTTTTCGCCCAGAAATAAGATGAACTAAAAGAGAAGCTTAGCACAGTAGAATGGCTCGTGATCGCAACAGGTAAGTTGTAATAAATTATTAACATTTTTCATTTTACGGATAATAAAAATGTTCGTTCTTTCTGAAATTTAAAACGTCTAATAATAGAATGAGACTTGAGATAAGCTTCAGTATAGCATATGCAATGAAAGAGTATGAGGCACCATTTTGCATTTCCTAGTTGAGCTTTTTATTGTTGTTAGGTTTTTATATGGGCTGGATTCTTCTACACTAGGTGTCTGTGACTTGTTGGCAATAAATTTGCACAATAAATGGACAGCACACAATCCACTTGTTTTAAAATAAAATCTATTCAAAACAAGTCAAATGTATGTACTCAGTTGACAAGACGAATTATTTCTTCTCTCTTCTGTTATCACAATAAAATCTGTGATAAATTCCCTTTAGAAATCTCCCATTACAGCTAAACTGACATTCACGCAGTCTAACTTTACCTTTACTTTTACTTTCATTAACTTAACTTGCTTTCTGTATCTGCATGTGTTTATAACACGCAGCAGAAAAATCTAGCTCTCTAGTAACAACAATATGACAACTAACAAGAAAAACTTAGAAGCTTCAAGTAAGATGACGTCAACAATGTTACAAAAGCCTAGTACAACAATTTAACTACATACAAATGTATGACTCATACAGAGTTAAGCAACAAAACTTGTCAGAACTAGTGCTTCTAAAATAATTAACTTTTAACACTCTTGTTATGAAAACTAAATAATCATTACATATTAAATCACTAAATAAACTAATTAATAACTCTTAAATTTAACAGTTTTGTATATCCAACAATAAACTCCTCTTCAAGAAAAATATTTACAATATTTTTTTACACTATATATAAAGACTATTTTCAGTTCATACACAAAGTCTCCTCAAATAGGCTGAACCAACATTTGCAGTTCCCTTGTTGGTCTCTCATTGTATAGGGCATGTAGTAGGGCTTCACCTTGACTGGAGCTCTGGTCATGGTCTCGATCTTATGTTGCATGTACAAGGTCTGTCTTGCCTTGTCTATCTGTGAAGACATCTGCATACTGGCAAAGTAGATCTTGTAGCTCATTTTTCTGCTTGCCAGTTAATTCTTTACTAATGTTGAACTCTTTGTTTGTCTCATCTTCACCTGTGGTCTTAGGTCTGATAGGTCTTCATCTTCTATGACAAAGTCACCATCTTCTGGTTCTGCATCTATGACAGCCACATCTGCCATGTCCATCTGTGCCTCAACAGTTGCACTCATTAGTTTTTCTTCCCTCTGTGGTGGATTTGCTATTATACATTTATCTTAATATCGACGTTTGTTTAGGTTAAATTTATATTTAGAAACATACATAGCTTATACTGTTAAATATGTATTGTGAAACTCCCGCCTATTCTCTAAATTTGTAGAAGATTCTCGAGTATAAGAATCAACAATATATGTATGAACGTAAATGCTTAATGCAGCTTTGTATTGTTATCTAATCTGAATTTTCAAGAAACTCTCCACACGCCTATAAATATGACAAACGTGACGCCAAAAAAGGAATATCTACTATTAATTTGTTATAGTCAGTGTGCTATAAACTTCGGAAGCTCTAACTGTAATTATTATAACGCTTATCGATTGGAATACTTCAGATATTTGACCAGGAGCATTTACAAAGTTCGAACATTACAAATCATTTAACTTCAGTGGATTTTCATTGGACATTAGTATTTTTACGAAAACATTATATAACTTCATCGTAGAAAACTGGCGTGTGTGGTTGGTGAATAAGGAAGGACAAAGCTAGCTAGCTTCCCGTTAAGCAAATTGTACATACATCAGCTCGTAAGTAACTCGCTCATCGTGAAGCCTCAATAGGATATTAAGGAAGTTCCAGACTGGAAAGAAGACTTTATATTGCTTGTAAGTTTGTAAAATATTTGTACATAAATCATTGTGTATAATAACTATTTGTAATAACTGTTATTGTAAATTGTTTTGTTATTTGTATATTAAAACATATTTGAGTTAAAAAAAGAAAACTGTGTGTACCAATCTTGTTGGCAAATATCATAAATTGGAGATATATCGCCATATATTTAATGACTAAATTTAAATTATCAGTTAACTCAGTTTCAGACATTTCGAAATTGTAATACATAACAAGATTTTGTCTTTCCCATCCACTTTCACTTTATAGTCCATTCTGTCGACCACTTCCTGTACTTCAAAAGGTCCTTTCCACTGCAGGGTGATTTTGTTGTTGTCTGTGTGTAGCAGAGTTAAGACATTCTGTCCCACCTTGAAATGTTGATCCTTGGCCTTCTTGTCGTACTTCTGGCATATTTCAATCACCAAATCATAGAGTGTTGCCGTCATACACATTGCTTCAAGGTCTCCCATGTAGTATTGAGTATCTACCTTTATTTTTCTATCTGAAACTTTCTCACTGTCCCATCAATCAGCACATACAGATGTACCTTGCCCATCATCTGATCATCAAATACTATACTGGTTCTCACTGCTTTACTACTGCACCCAATGTCTCGTTGTGATTTCACTTTCTTGTCTCCAACATAGTATTCACCTGTTGGTATGTTGTGGTTTGTTGGCACTTCCCAGTGTTTGTCACATGCTTTGATAACTACTGGCACTGCTGATCCATTTGCTAATTTGAGCTGACCATCAGTTGTGCACTGTTTAATCATGGATATAGCATTTCCTTCTTGTGGTTAATGTGACGAGTTATCTTGATTCTGTTTCTTTCGGCAGCAGTACCCATGGTGACAGTTACTTTTTTCTTGTTTCTTGCCAGCCCCAACTTCGTGGATTTCTCCAACTGCTTTATATTGAGGTTTCTGCTAGTGCTTGTTGATAACAGACTTGCACTATCCTACAATGTGCTACATTCTATAATAAGCATATCATTTCTCTCCCATTTGTCCCTTGAGTTCTTGTCACCTTTGCGGGTATACTGTTTCTGGTAAGCCACCCCTGGTTTGAACTTTAACTGGTTATTCTTAGACTTTCCAGTTATACTCCTTCCATGGGCTTCCATATACTGTTCTGCCAGCTTGATTATCTCGTCCACATCTTCATTTAGGAACAGTACCATGTCAGTTATGCACATGATCATGAACTGTTCACATATTAGTAGATTTGCCAGTCCTTCAAAACTATTTTCACACTTGACCATGTCAGTCCACCTTGTGAAGTATCACTGTAGATCTGCCACAAACTGAAATACAGTTTCCCCAGTTTCAGGTCTGACTTCTCTTAAATTCCAGCAAAATCCTTTCTTGGTAAGTTCATAGCATATCAGCAAAGCTACTTTTAACTTGTTTCTTATGAATCGTCCATCCAGGCATATTGCCTTTCATAAATTGACACCTCATTTTACTAATACGAATTGCTCCTGCAGTGGCAACTTCGAGGTCTCATACTGAGACCATCTTCATAGAAAAGGGTTTCAATAGTCAGTAACGTAGTTTCCCTTATATATTAATGGAGCCAATAGTGTCTAGTAGTTAGAAAATGAATGATATCCACTCTGGGAGTAATTTTACAATCACTGATAAAAATGCTCTTTTGATGGTACATAGGTGTACAATGCTAAGCCTCTTGCCTCTGTAGGGTCTATTTTCGTCAGCGAAAAGACAATATTTTCACATGTTCGTCATCAGCCTCGACATCTCATGCCAAAACCATCCAGATACGTGGTCAAGGGACTGTAAAGCAAAGACAAGCACTACGATAGTCAGTAATGTAGTTTCCTCTTATAGCAGGATACTCAACCACATGGTTTTCGTTACGTTATAGAGTTGCAATAAACTTATGTTCAATCTATGCAAAACGAAAATGTTCAATGACTTTTTGAATTACGGGAACATCCGAACACATATCAATAAGACTGATAACAACTCTTAACAAATCTTTCTTTATTGACCCTTTACTGTGATTTCCAATGAGAGGAAAGGTAACAGCATCTGGACTGCATGCACAGATGTTACTTTATTTTTTCTTCCATGCATTCATCAGGAGCTATTACATTTCTTCTCATTGGAAATCTGTAGTAAAGGGTCAATTAATAAAGATTTGTAAATAATTGTTATCAGTCTTACTGATATGCATTCAGATGTTCCAGTAATTCAAGAAAGTTGTCATAAAATGAACATAAGTTTTGTGACTCTGTAACCATGTGGTTTGTTTGTTTGTTTGTTGTTATGCACAAAGCTACACAATGGGCTATCCGTGCTTTGCCCACCACGGGTATCGAAACCCGGGTTTTAACGTTGTAAATCCGCAGACATACCGCTGTGTCACTGGGGACAACCATGTGGTAGAGTACCGTACTATAGGAGGGAAGTACATTACCAACTATTATAATGCTTATTTGTGCTTTACGGTCCCTTGGGCGTATATCTGAATGGTCTCGATATGACACCTCGAGGCTGCTGTTGAACATGGGTCCCTGATTTTTTTTTCTTTTCATTGACAAAACTAGACTCTACAGAGGCAAGAGGTCTAGCACTGTACACCTATGTACCATCAAAAGAGCATTTTTATCAATGATTGTAAAAGTACTCCCAGAGTGGATATCATTAATTTCCTCCCTACTAGACACCATTGGCTCCATTGATATACAAGGGAAACTACGTTACGAACAATTACAGCCCTTGTGTGAGACCTCGAGGCTGTCATCGAACATGGGTCCCTGACTTTTTTTTTTTTCATTTTGACAACGAAAATAGACACTGCAGTAGCTGTACATTTTATTACTTCTTAGAAACATTTATTTCATGGGTCTAATTGAGTAGAAAGAACTGTGCATTAACTGTGCTAGACTTGTAAAACAGTTAAGTTAATCCTGGCCATTCAGATGTTATAATCCATACATTTTTCAGTTTGTGTTATTCTTAAATATCACAGTTATTGAGCTGTCAACTTGTCAGTATAATTTGCCCCCAGGATAAATTTGAAGAACACAACTCAAACTGTAAGATGGGCGGTACTGTTATTTCTTTATATGTTAAAGTAATTACATGTTGAAGAAGTTAAACTATTGATAAATTTTGGTAAGTTATATTTGTAGACAATAGTAGTTTTAAACTAGTTCTAGTTCGAAAACAGAAAGTAGTAACGTAAAAGAGAAAACAACTTCTTATGTACTATCAAATCTTGAGAAAGAGAATGTCATGAATGTAGATTTTAGCTTCCTGTATCGTTATGTACAATATATTGTTACGACAGCGGAATTCACCTGACGCTGATAACACGTGATGAGTTTCTAGAAGGATCGGGGAACATCACGAATAATCCTGTATTTGCTAGACACCCTCTATTCCTGTATATAAGCGCGCCAAATAAAGCGAGACGATTAATCGGAACTGGAGTAGCAGATAGAGAGATTGAACATATAGACACAGTCAATCGAGTGAAGTGAGCGGTAGTGACCATAAGTAAAGTGTGTGAGTCGTTGTGAATTATGGCGTGTGTTTAAGTTAAAGTGACTGTGGAAATTAAGTGTATTGCAAAGTTGAATTGAAAAAGAATAAACTAGTTTTATTTAAGAAAGGACTTGTATCACAGAAGTTTCTCGGAAAGAATTTCTACCGAAAATTAACAAACGAACACATGGAAGTAACAAATTGGTGTCGAAAGTGGGATGAAAAAAAGAAGAAGATGGAAACCAGAGGTGGCAAATCAAACTACAGCTTAGCAGATTTGATGGCAGCAATACAAGAACAGCAAACGAAACAAGAAGAACGAAAAATAAACAAAAAATAAAAAAGAAGAGAGACAACAGCAGTTATTGGAGGAAAAAGAAAAGAAACAAGAAGTGAGATTACAGTAGTTGTTGAAGGAAAAGAAAAGAAACAAGAAGAGAAATTACAGCAGTGGTTGGAGGAAAAAGAAAAGAAACCAGAAGCGAGATTACAGTAGTT
>NW_013668972.1:54106-54960 GCF_000517525.1 Limulus polyphemus
CGACCCGCAGCTAAATCCTAATGCAGACATCTTCAATCCTGCCAGAAGTCACATCCCAGATATGAGTGTCAGCAATACAGATGATTTAGTAGGAAGGAAACCACAGGAATTCTATAGAGTACAATTTGAGCTACCGGCAGAAATGAATGGATGGAAAGAGGAGCAGAAAGCAGTTTACCTGGTCACGAGCCTGAAGGGAAACCACTGGAAATACTTGGACAGTTGTCAGCAGACTATAGAGCACTAGTAGCTGCTCTAAAACTCAGGAATGGAACTCAAAATCAGTTCGAAGTCTATAGGGCAAGGTTTAGGACAGGAGTCCATGCTAAAGGGGAGAGCCTGCAAGAGCTGGCACAGGATTTAGAGAGTATGGCACACAAGGCTTACCCAACTGCACCACCCAATGTCCTCAAACTGTTGCTGAGAGATCAGTTTATAGATGCCTTGGACAGCCAACAACTGAAGATACAAGTAAAGCAAGCACACCCCTCTACCATGCAGGATGCAATGGCCAGAGCTCTTGAATTCGAATCCTACATTAAGTCCAGCACAAAGGTATCAAGGTTGATATAATCATCAGGATTCAATGCCAGAAAAGGGCAGCTTTCAGAGAGGTTTGAGGGACTTTGCTGGCACTGTAACAAACCTGGCCACAAGAGAACTCAATCCCGGCAACTTCAACACAGGGAAAATGCCATGGTAGGAAAGGCTGCAACACATAAAGGTTGTTGGAACTGTGGAGAGCAAGGACATATGAGGAGCCAGTGTAAGAAGAATACTACAAATAAGTCATCTTCGGGAAACCATTAGTGGTTGGTGTTGAGGGATGCCCATCAACCCCCATAGTGAAAGTC
>NW_013668972.1:55509-57804 GCF_000517525.1 Limulus polyphemus
ACGTGACAGGAAAGCTAGATGGCTAAAAGTGCAAGTTTGTCATAGATTCTGCATCTCAGCAAATCCTTGTGAGTATCAAGGTGTTAGATCACAAAGGATTAATAGAAGCCATACAGAAGCTCTGTGATGTGACAGTGCATTATGCAAGGTTGTGGGGACCAGTGTGAGTAACTATTGAGCTCATGGGCATAAAGGACAGACACAAAGTATATTTGGCTGACATTGAAGACCCATGCATATTAGGGTTGGACTACTTACTACCGAGGAAGTGTGTAATTAATTTTCAAAAAATTACGTTTGGGAACAACAAAGGCCAAATTCCAGTAAGTGTTGCTGCATCCATTGATTTACATATCACAGCCTTTAAGTCAATTACAATACCCCCTATGTCAGAAAAGATAATTTGGGGTAGAATAAAACAACATCCCCAAGGAATCCCAATGCTTGTGGAAGCAGTGGACGACCCCTCCAAACCAGTGGATGGGAAAATTGGAAGGTCACTTGTGGCAGATCATCAAGTAGTACCCATAACAGTGGCCAATTTCTCTAAATGTGATCAGACACTTAAGGAAGGGGCATTGTTGGGAGTGTGCCAAGAGATAGAGCCAGTCAATGTTAAAGCAAGAAAAACGACCATAAAGAAAGGACGTCTTCTCCCAGAACATTTAACTGACCTTTATAAGAAGAGTATAGTCCATTTGTCATCATCACAGGCTCTTCAGGTTAGGGAACTTTTGGTGAATTATGCAGACGTCTTTTCAAAAGGAGATCATGACCTCGGCTGCACAGACCTCATGTATGGTCTAATTATGAAGGAGTAGTCGAGAAATCAAATAGTCCTTGGTCAGCTCCCGTCGTGTTAGTCCAGAAAACGGATGGGACCCAACGTTGCTCTGAGGACTTCAGGGCTCTTAACAGTATAACCGAAAAATACTCATACCCTCTGCCAAGAATTCATGATACTCTTGATGCCCTATTTAGAGCCAGGTGGTTTTCAACTCTAGAATTAAAGTCAGGTTTCCGTCAAGTGAAAATGGCTGAAGCAGATAAACCTAACACTGCATTTAGTTATGGCCGAGGTCTCTGGCAATACTGTGTGATGCCATTCGGGCTTAGCAGTGCTCTGGCAATATTTGAGAGGCTGGTGGAAATAGTACTGGAAGGCCTACAATGGAGGATAACTCTAGTGTACCTGGATGATGTCATCGTGTTTGCAACAACGTTTGATGAGGAAATGTCCCGGCTAGAGAAAGTATTCAAGCATTTAAAAGCAGCAAACCTTAAACTCCATCCCAAGAAATGCCACTTGTTCCAGAAAGAGGTGCTTTACTTCGATCACTTTGTAAGTGAGCATGGTGTGCAAACTGATGCTGACAACATGAAAGCAGTGCATGATTGGCCAACACCAGACAATGTAGGAGAGTTAAGAAGTTTCTTTGGACTCGGTACCTATTACCGGAAGTTTGCGAAGGACTTTGTAACTATAGCTGCTCCACTACATGATTTAACCAAAAAAGGTCAGTAGTTTGAATGGACAGTTTTTGGCAGCATGCTTTCAAGACATTGAAAGAAAAATTGGCCTCAGCTCCACTTCTAAAGCCTCCAGATCCCTCACTGCCATACATACTGGATTGGGATCTAGTAATGTCGGAATTGAAGGAGTGTTGTCTCAAAAAATGGCTGAAAACGAACATGTGGTGGCCTACTTCAGTAGGGTTTTGAATAGACCAGAGAGGAACTACTGTGTAACATGAAGGGTACTCCTTGCTATAGTAAAGAGTCTGACATATTTCCATCCTTACCTCTATGGTGCAAGGTTTACGATCAGGACAGACCATGCTGCATTACACTGGTTAAGATTGTTAATGAACCCATAGGGACAACTGGCACGTTGGATCGGAAAAATAGACCAGTATAATTATGATATTGAATATAGGGAAGAAAACTCTCCTGGAAATGCCGATGGATTGAGCCAAAGACCCTGCAAAAATGACTGCAGACATTGCTGCAAAAGAGAGGTTGAACTAACCAGGTGCCATCAAGCTGAAGTCAAAGTGACTGAAAGAGTTGATGATAGTGAAGTGGAACCAAATATAGATATCAAAGAAAGCAGGAGAAAGACCAAGATTTGAAACCAATAATTGATTTTCTTAAAACAAGTGTTTTGGGCCCTGTTTGAGAGAAGGTGTCTATCTTAAGCCCTATGACAAAGAACTATTGGGCACAATGGGACAGTTGAAGCTTGAAGATGGTATTGTTCTCCAGAGATGGGAAAGTGACGACCTGGCAAACGGT
>NW_013668972.1:58628-75692 GCF_000517525.1 Limulus polyphemus
ATTATTGAGAAATTCTTCAAGATCTTGTTTTTGTCATCTTACGTCTTTCAATGAAGATGGGAATATTGACAGGGAAATAGATTTGAATGAAGAAGTTTCGTAAAGAGCCCGAACGGTAGTGTGATGTAAAATTACTCATGCTAGAAATTTTCATAAAAGTGCCCCGAAAAATGGCGCTAACTCGGTAACCCGATTTTAACGAAACTTGTTTTATTCTGTTTCTATTCCCATTTCATTACAAATATGCCGCTATTGTGCGCCGTTTTTGCTGTATTTGATTACAGACAAGCAAGTAAACAAACAAACAATCAGAGTTTTAGTAGTATATATATTATAAAATATAGAAAAGGGAAGATGAGCTTAATTATAAATACAAATTCCCTATTGTTATTCAGAAACATAAACGTTGTGTCCCCTTGAAGCAAATATTTGTTTCGGTATCACATATAATGTACACGCTATGTTCAATTTCAGATAAGAGTTCAAGCAATAATATACTTGAAACGCTAGTATTGTTCTAAAAATTTGTGAAACACTATTCTTTCTTTTCAATATTTCATAAGATAATAGTACTAGGGTTTTAGTAGTTTTCATTACTACATGTACAGTCTTTATTCATTCCCTTGCTGTTTTTAGAGAAGAAAGGTGTATAATAGTAATTCAACTTCACTACGTCTGCTATATTTATTGCCAACGACGCGTTTTGCTGAATGCTAGAGACCATCAGGCTAGCTGGGACATAACAAACATATTAGTGTTCGAAACGCTATTTATATAAGCCAAAAACAAACGGATTATACATATAGCGCTCTCGTCACTACGTTTTTTTTTGTTTTTTGTTTTTATCCCGGCCGGCTTGATGATGTCTGGTATTGAGTGAAAACTGTCATCGGCAATTAATATGGTAGACATAATAGATGAAATACTATTATACATTCTTTTTCTAGGAAAAAAGTAAGAGATCAACTAATGAATGTAATGTTAAAAATACGTTAAACCAAATATAATTTATTATAATCACGCTTTGCCATCAAAGGCGCTCGCATCATAACAATTATTATGACATATCATATAACGTATAGGGAACTGTTTGGTTAATTAGTCAAACCAAACGACACAGGGTTTCTTATTAAAAAATAAAACATAGCTCAACACATTCGCGCTAAAATAATTTTTAATATCTAATTCCCTGAGCATGTTAGAACAACTGTTTTAGATGTATTTAGAAGTAAACTCAAATAATGCTGCAGAGAAAATATGAATTTTTCAAAAATTGGAAATTTTATAAATAAATATTACAAAGAGATAAATAAATATGACTCAGAGTAAAGGACTACATGATATTGTTTTTATTAATATCGTAAATTGATTCAATACTAGTATACAGACTAGAAATTTAATTCATCAAAAGGACGAACCAAGCGGAGAGAAATTACAAGTTTTTCTTTACATCCGTTCCATTCAGCCCTTCCAGCTTGTGGATCTACCTGATGAGGAAGGTGTAAACCAAGTCTAAAAGTCTTGGTAGAACAGTTTACGAATGACTTTGTCACGTCCAGTTTGATTTCTTCAATTGACTGTGTTCCAGGCAAGTGAATTCTGATCACCATATCTTCACAGCTGACTGAGCTTGGCCCTTTGTTTCCCATCTGAGAAAATAAATCATAGTATAGACGCAATGAAAGAGTGATTAAGCACGCCTTAGACAGAAATTTAAGTTTTGATTTGTATATAGATAGCATGAATGTAATCATTCCAGTTTTAAAAGCTCACACAGATACAATACAACATTTGCCAAAAGCAATTTTCGAAAACTCATGTACCATCTGTGACATAACCTGTAAAGCAACTTGGAAAACAACAAAACAAAAATGGTTTGCTTCAAAATGTTTGCACAGATTACATAAATGGTTATCTGCACATAACCATCCCTAATTCTAAACTGATAGAGTAGAGAGAAATCATAATCCATCACCAACTCTGACCGAATAGTGGGATTTGACCATCATTCTTATAACGCACCTACAAACCCAAAATGACGAACTATTTTCTGTGGCAACACGAACAATAAATCCTAATATTCACAATCCGATAATGATAAATAGGTCACTCCCGGCCTCAGTAAAACGAACAAGAAATATTTACTTTTTAACGATTCAGTTTAACACATTTTTAAAAATGTTTCGAATGTACACTGCTGATCTGTAATAATGTCTCTGATAAAATCAGTATGAATATTGACACATAACTACATACTTTGCAAAAGTTATTTTGAAAATACTAATGATTTGTTATTGTGCAGCAATATTATTTTTTTTGTAATCTTTGGGAAATCAAATGCGAAATATTGGGCGTAATAATACTTTATGAGAAATTGTAGCATTAAATTATTTATGTAGTACATATAGAAATGAAGCAGGGGGGGGGGGGCAGTAGAGAGAGAGAGCCAGGGCAATAACTGTAAGCATTTTTAATAGTTTGAACGCTTCGAAATTATTCATATACATATTCCATCATTACAAATCTATGAGAAAAATCAATAAGAACAATCTTCAACATACAAGAAATATAAAACACATAAATTTGCAAAGTAATAGGACATTATAATAATCATGGCAAATGTGATTTAAAAAACATTCTTGATTGCAGAAGATTTTTTACTTACACTATTTACAGATTTCGTATCATAGAGGTGTGGACCTAGGCCAAATTGTTGTGTTAAACTTAGGCCCAACAGACAAAATAAATCTGAATTTATATTGTTATACCCGCCTTTTTTCACATAGAGGTGTAAAGAACTAAGCTGAGAAGACTAGGAAGAGTAACTATTTGCAGTCAACATTATATTAAATAATAATATTAGTGAAATTAAAAGAGAAGAAAGTGAACCGATAAAATAAAGTTAGCTTAAATGAAATCTACGTTATGTTTAAGATACCTGAAGATAGACATCCTCTGTTGTAACCTGTTGTTTATATAAAATATCATATGAAGGCTTCTGTCTTTTATCATCATGACCGTTTAGCACAGACTCTTCAATTATACCATTTTTATTTTTTGATATTTCGCGTGTTTCAGATTCATTACACTCTGGTAAACCAATTGAATCTGGACCAAAGTGAGACGATATAAGACCAACGTTTTTCCCACTTGCAAGTTTAGGCTTGAACTCATCATCACTATCACTCTTTGAAGGTGTAAGAAGCTCTGCTAACTGTTGAATTTGAAAATAATTCTCTTCAAAAGTTGTCATTATAGTAATATATTCCTTATTAAGCTAACTTAGATTAACTTTAATGAAAATGAATTTAAAAAATCACTTGATTTGTCTTGGCTAGTTGATGGTTATATGGCCAGTCTTTTGCCTAAAGAATAAAGTTGAGACGTTACGTTAGCTGTTGATGAAATATTCGAATCATAGTCCGTTTCCATGCAGTACTGAAGTATACGTTTAACATACTTTGTTTACAACACTGTTGCTAAGATACAGAGCACTAGCGACATCGCACGAATTATGTTATCTGTAAAGCGTCCAGTATCTGTATGTTTAGAGTTCCATGTATTGTGAAAACGTAAGGATATTTACAAAGACACAAGTTAATTCGTATTGAATTATGGAAACATACATTTCATGGTAATATTGTTTTATATCGTTTGTTTCCTATGCAAGTGACATCTTTAAATATTGACCATATTTTTATAATAAAATTAAACATTCGGTGTGGAGGAAAATAAGAAAGTTGATTTTTTATAGTTTATATACTTTTTGAAATGCGTTATCCACAGTTTCGTCAAATCCTGTTTTTCAATATTTTATCTCGTCGAAACGTTTTAATGCGATGTGTGTATATATTCGTTTGCTGATTACTAAACCTTTCAATTGTCACTAAAAAGAGGAAATATTGTAATCCATTTCTGTATAACAAATAAAAGTTTCAAGCTATAACGATACAGAGCACACACTTGAGTATGTATGTAGATAGTGAAATAGATCCGTGTACGTTTCAGATATAATATTCAAATACACACGTATATATATATATATATATATATATATACAATAGTACTGTCTGTTGTATGTTCGTGTAACTTCTTCGCATGGTGTGGAAGGATCTCGGTATGGAGGTTCATTAGGTACATGCGGGGGTGTATAAAAATTTCCGTTTTGCGGGTTTTATGGGCATTTTTGCCTTTTTTAACCACTAATTCGCTTCCTGTAGATGGATCTTCATCAAATTTTGTATGGAGTTTCATTGGGTCCATACGGAGATACACGCGGTTTTACATTTTGTGTTTTGCAGTTTTTATGGGAGTTTTTCCGTTTTTTACAATTACGTATAAGCTAAGCAACTTTTCATGTCCTAAGATAACCTTTTATTAATCATTAATTTACATAACTTCCGTCCAAGGGACAGGTACACCACCTAATGTATATATATATATATATTATTATTATTATTTTCGCTGTTTACCACAAGAGCGGCAAGACTGAGTGTTCTTTGCTGTGTCCATGTGGCTTCGGAAGTTAAACCTTGTTGTATTTAGTAACGGGCTGTGTCTGAAGTATTGGATGTTATATCAACCACACATATTTCAGTTACGTAAAGATTAGTAAAACAATATTTTGGAAACTAACTAAGAGCTCTTGAGTAAAAATGGCTGATGTTGAAGAGAAATTGAGTAAAAAGTAAGTACACGAACAAATTAAAATGTTTATATTCTACGTAGATGGCATTCAAATTCCAATGTTGAAGTTCGACTTTCAAACTCAGTTTAATTTTTTTGAGTACGAAAATTTCACTTAGCTTCAAGTTCATCTTTCAGATTCAACTTTCAAGAACATGCTGGTGCTAACAGTAGTACTATAATACTAATAATGCACTTTTTGAAGGCCATAGATAGGCCTAAATAAAATGTTTTTAACTGTGTACTAGTTTAACGTTGAATGTTATTTATGATTTTAACTTTATAGACAAGTGCCAAAATACTATAATTAGTTTAAATTTAATTTTAAATAAGATACTACTATTACTATTAGTATTACTAGTAGTAGTACTCACTAGTAGTGTAACTAAAAGTACTGTTACAGTGTTAAGTATCTTAGTAATTGGTTTTTTATTAATATGTTCTTTTACGTTTCACAACACAGGCTAGAGTATTTAGTTTAAAGCCCAACCTTTTATTTTTTAGGAAATCTTCGCTTTCCCTTATAAACTCGCATAGTGTCGTCTTCGACTGCTACCAATGAAAATTCATTTTGTTAGGTTAGGTTCCAGTTTTATATTTCTGTCTTTTTCCAACTCTTGTGTCATCTTGTCCTTTTATTATTAATATTATCTTAAGAATACAGCACAGAGAGGTTTTTTATCTTCTTGTACTCCCATATAACCTATAGGTTCTAAATTTCAGTAAGATCACCTTTCTTTCCTCCAGTAAAATTAGAGTTAATACTAATAGATCTTAGCCTAGTCATATTCCTATAACTTGTAGTATAACCTTTCTATCCTAGTTTCATCCTAATAGCCCTCCTCTTAACCTTTTCAGATAAGAACATCTTAAAAAAGGAGACTAAAACTGTATACAGTATTCCATGTGAGACCTAACTAGTGATTTATATAGAAGTAATTATCTCTTTTAAGTTGTAAAATCAACATCTCCATAAATACACCCTAAGATTCCATTAGCTTTACTATTACTATTAGCAACAGAGCACTGCCATGATGGCTAGAATGACTTAGACACCACTATGCCAAGATGATTTTCTTTACTCACACAATTGAGTGAGTTCCTATTTATAGTAAGTATGTGACTTAAGTTATAACCTAAGTTCATTATCTTGCACTTTCTATGGTTAATAGTCATTTTACAAATATCTGTCATACTTAGCAATCGATCCAAGTCATTCTGTAGTACCTCAACATCTTCAATACAACTAGAAATACTGAAAGGTTTAATGTCATTGACAAACTTTAATTATAATTCTTTATCAACATAATTAATGTAAATAAAAAGTAAAAGCTCAAGTAGTAACCCTGTAGGTAGTACAAGTAACTTGTTGTTGATTCCCAACAGTTTATGTTAACACTGAAACCATCTGTCTTTCCTTATTTAGAGCTTTAAATGATTGCTTGGTACTTTACTTTTTCCATGATAATAATAATAATTGTATATGCATCAGATGTTGTCTTAATACCTTTTCACCATATGAATTTAGCTTATTCTATTTTTACTTTATGTTATGGATACAGTTTGAAAATGACCACTTTACTTCAAATACCTTTTATTTATAAAAAATTTAAGTCATTAGCATTTCTTAACAAAAACAAAATCTTGCTTGGTTAATTGGTCTATTACGTCATATACATGTAAAGTAGTAGTTGGCATTTACTATAAAGTAAATTGGAAGTGAAAGCTGATGTTGAAATGAGACATTGTAACTTCTCATGGACCAGTTTTTAAAAATTTTGGGTGTCATTAGCTTGAATTTAGATTTCAGTTACAGACTGAACTGCATCAAATTTTTGTTTTTATTATTTAAAGAGGAATTCAAGCAACATTTAGCAGTTTAGTGTCTAATACACTACATTGGCTTAAGCATGGTTCTGCATTATTTAACATACTTTTAATTGTTATATTTAAATTCAAAGTCTCTCTGCTTTGATAGGAGTGTCTTTAGATTTCAGAAACATTCATCGATGTAGACTTCATGCAATGTTACACAGAAGTATCCAAACTTTGTTCTCCATGGGCTGCCATGGTATGCCAAAATGTCTCTTTATGTGTCCAAGACTGTGGTTTTCTGCCAGTGCTTATTTTTCTTCACCAGCCAAGGAGGTTCCAGAGAGGTTGGTCAGATCATAACAGAATGGATACAAGTCATTAAAAATTTGAAAAAGTATTTGTTATTACATGTAGATCATACAAACAATTGATTGAATAAAAGCTAGAACTGGTTCATGTTTAGTGTTCCTTTAAAAACACACTCACTACAAGCTTAAGTATTAGTCATCTTATATAATGATAGCCAAAGCTGTAAGAACTGAATGAATCTTTCTAAAGTAACCTTAAGAGCATAGAGCACAATTTCTATTGATAATATCAATATATTATTATTGAAAATAATTATTGAATTATTTTTGTTTTGCAATATATTTTTTAGTATGTATTTACAAACTTATTGTTAAGTATTGTAGTAATTTAAGTATGCAAGTAGCACAGAGTTAAACATTGTTTCCTGAATTGTTTAACTTCTAGTGAATTGAAGAGAAGACTTAAAGCTGAACAGAAAGCCAAAGAGAAAGCAGAGAAGGAGCAACAACGACAAGCCCAGCAGCAAGAACAAGAAAAGAAACAAAGTAAAGAGGAAGAAATTACAGATCCTAATGTGAGTTAAGTTTAATGGGATGTACATTTTCTTGGTTGTAATAAAACTAACAAAATTTTTCCATTACACCCTTGCAAGCTTCTCTTATAATCTTGATAGGTCAATAGACAGTGAATATATGCCTATTTTTAAAAGGTGTGATAAAAGTTGACTGGAAATAGATCAGTTAGTTTTCAGTAGTGATAATAATTCTAGAAAAGTAATAAAAGAAGCAATGTGAAATCACCCAACCACATGAAATCCATTTAATTAGTTTTTCTTAGCCCTTATTAATACTATTTTCTTAGATAATCTTCTGTGTGATAACTTATCATAAACTATTTGAAATCCCAAGTATGTCGAGTTTACACCATTTTCATTATCTAGATGATAAGCAATATAAAATTTAAAAAAATTCAAAACTAAACTTCACTTTAGTGATTCTATGTTGGCTCTTATCATATTTCAATAAATGGTTTTGCAAATCTCTTATCAGACTTTCTAGAATTTTTTCTCACTCCAGTAGTAAAGCTTATAATTTCATCAGGGATAAGTACAAGGGCCTTTGCTTATTCTTTATTTGTTATCATAGAGTTGGTGGACTATATATAGGGATGGCCAAATACTCAATAGGCATAATACAGATATCTATGTTAAGAAATCAACAATGATAGTGTGTTTTACTTTAAAAGATAATTCCACTCACTTTCATTTGTTTCTCTACCCAACAAGGCAAGAAACCTTCACTAGGATACGAAACTAGAAAGTGACCCACCAAATTGTTCATCTTTTTTGCTTTTTGTTTCAGTTGGAATAACTTACAACTACATTATCACTAACATCAGTTTAAACCTAAGTCCACTCTGTGTGTTTCTGGGCAGTACACAATGGCATCGCTTAGTCATAATAACTTGTAATAATTTTAAAAATCATAATTCTAGTGTAAACAATATTATCATTACCCCCTCCAAAATTTGCTTTTTTACAGAAATCTGGTGTTCCTTTAAAACGTACAGGGTAAAACTGGAATTATCAGCCAATAACAGATGGACATTAGATGACTGTAACATGCAGAATACTCAATGCTTTGTACACTACACAGTTGGTGTCTTTATATCATGTATGAAGTGAAGGAGTAAAAAAAAATCAGTGCACATAATATTAAGTTTTATTACACACATTACATAAACTATCAGTTAGGGGAAAAAACATCACAAAACAAGTAATAAAAAAAAGATTTTGTAAATGTAAAATGATGTAGGAATGGCAGTGCCAAAAATAATGCAAAGGAGAATATAGGAATGATACAGCTATATGTGGATCATCCCTAAATGACTTTCAATATTAAAATTTAATGTTACACTGTAAAATGCATACTTGACTTTAGTATTACTGCAGTTGGAAGTTATATATTGGTATGCAGTTTGTTTATAATAATATGGTTATGTCAGGGTAGGCATCAATGAAGTGTAACTAAGAGCCTAGGAAACAAGGAAAACGAAGTTGAGTCAAAACGTGTCTTAATTATTACAGACTCTCAATATGAAGTTGGTTCAATTGACTGACCTCATAACCATTTTGTACACATG
Source organism: Limulus polyphemus (assembly GCF_000517525.1). Classification (NCBI taxonomy): domain Eukaryota; kingdom Metazoa; phylum Arthropoda; class Merostomata; order Xiphosura; family Limulidae; genus Limulus; species Limulus polyphemus. The sequence continues at coordinate 67,581 of NW_013668972.1, forward strand.
CATTTTACAGTGTAACATTAGCTTTTAATATTGAAAGTCATGTAGGGATGATCTATGTATTGTTGTATCATCCCTATATTCTTGTTTGCATTCTTTTTGACATTGCCATCCATACGTCATTTTACAGTTACAAAATGGTTTTTATTACTTGCTGATAGAGGCATAATTAATAAACTAGTAGCTTGCTAATGATATTAAACTCATGGGTATTTCTAACTGTATTGAGAATGTTGAAGTACTAAAGAATGACTTGAATCAGTTAGTATATTGGAAAAATGCTTGGCAAATAACCTTTAATATGGTAATTGCAAGGCAATGCATTTGTGATACATTTTGGATCACATATTTAATACAGATGGGAACCTATTCAATAGCCTGACTGAAGAGAAGGATCTTGCCATAGTAGTAAAGCTAGTAGAATTTTAGTGTGTACTTATAGATATATTGATTACAAGTCAAAATAGCAAATAACCTCTTTATACAAATCACTAGTTAGGCTGCACTTGGCATATTGTGTACAGTTTTGGTTTCTTTATGTAACAAAGCGTATTGACATGTTGGAAAGGGGTTCACATGGGCTAAGTTCCAGCTAAGACTAGTGTTATTTTTCTAATGGTTTTGCATGGTTAGCTTAAAGAAGGAATTACATTTTGCAGTAGTGGAATCTGGCACCCTATAAGAATGGTAGGACAAGGTAGCACAAACATAAATTTTGGCAGGATAAGTATCATCTTCAACTTGGACAGTTTCAATTTTCTAACAGGGTGATTGGCCTTGGAAATGGGAGGACTTTAGATGTGTGAATGCAATAAATTTGAAGGAAGGCTTGATAAACATTTACATAATCATGACTGGACTTGAAATCTGTATTTCTAACATAACATTAAAGGACAGCAAGATCTATTTGATCCTATCAACTAAATTAAACTATGCCCTTAAAAAAAACATTAAAGCCCATCCTTATCATTTCAATACTTATCACACTTTCTCGTAAATCCCTTTAAATTAACTGCATCCACCACATCTGAAGGCAACCCATTCCAGAGGCCAACCACCTTGTAACAAAAATAAAACTGTCCCCTAGACTTACCATTTTCACTAGTAAGTATAAACAAAAGATGATGCATCAGCACTGTCAATCCCTTTAACAACGTTAAACACCTCAATCAGATACCTCTTTGTTTTTCAAGTTTCTTTTGAAATATTTACCTATCTTCAGTTCCTTATGTGATAATATTTCTATCCCAGATATCATCCTAGTAACCCTTTTTTAGACCTTTTTCAATAACTTGATGTCCTTTCTTAGGTAAGGAGTCCAAGACTGAACACAATACTTCAAATTGTGGCCTAACCAGTAACCTATACAGTGACATTATAACCTCTTTAGACATGTATCCAGTATTTCTGTAGATACAACCTAAAATTCTCTTTGCCCTACCACTGGATTAGCACATTGCTTGGATGGCTTAAGAGACTGGACAACCAGAACACATTATCTTTTTCTTCTTTAACAATGTTAAGGTTATTCCCATCAAAATTATACTTACATTTCAAATTGTGACAGCCCAAATGCATTACCTTGCATTTATTATAATTAAAAGCCATTTGTCATTCATTTGCCCAGCTCATCCAGTAATCCAAATCTTTTTGTAAAGGAGCATCCTCCTTACAGCCAGCAACACTCAAAACTTTAATGTTGTCAGGAAATTTTTGTAAGGTAGTAGCATCCTTCTCACAGCCAGCAACATCCAAAGCTTTAATGTAATCAGCAAATATAAATAATGTATTGATCGTTCCTTCATCTATGCCATTGATGTAAATCAAAAAGAGCAAAAGTTCTAACACTGAACCTGAAGTACCCCATTTGTAACATTAATCCAGTTTAATTGAACTCCATTTATAACAACCTTCTGCAATCTTCCATCAAGCCAGTTTTCAATCCAATAATCCAACCTATCCTCCAAATCTAGAGAGATAACCTTTAAAACAAACCTTTTATGTGGCACCTTGTTAAATGCTTTCTGAAAATCCAGATATACCACATCCACACCTATGTTCTCATCTACACAAGCAGTAACCTTTTCAAAGAATATCAAAAGATTAGTAAGGCACGGTTTTTCCTCTAGTGAAACCATGCTGACTATTCAACAAAATTTTAAGCTTTGTTAAATGACTTTGCAAAGCATCTTTCCTCAGACTTGAAAAATGGAATAATTTTAGCCAACCCTCAATCTTCTGACACATGCCCACTATTCGAGGACTTTGAAAAATTAGTAGCAAGTGGCTAATATGTCCAGTCCTTAACCTTCTTCAAAATTGTTGGGTAAATATCTGGCTCAAATGCTTTATCATTCTTTAAACTTTCCAATTTTTCTTAACAAGCTCAGAATTAATGAGATCATCTTGTTCAACCTTGTTTCCATCTAGCGACTGTAGAGGTTGAGGAATATTGCATAAATCTTCATTAGTAAAAACTAAAGAAAAAGTAGAATTTAATAACCCAGCCATCCCATAATCATCAGATATTAGCTTTCTGGTGTCAACCTTCAAAAACCCTGCTCCCATCCTAATATTTTGCCTATCCTTAATGTATTTGAAGAAATCAGTACTAGTTATTTTTACATTTTCAATCAGTTTTTTTTATACAGTTTTTTGATTTCCTAATTTCCCATTTCACCAACTGTCTTGAACTTCTTTAGTCCTCCAAATCTCCCACCACTACAGTGAATTTAAACTTCTTGTACTTATAATGCTTTTCTTTAATTCTGTCCTTTATATACTTTGTGAGTATTTTCAAAATTTGTCCACATTTAATCAGTATCTCCAACTAATTCATTTGCTCAATTCACAACAAATAATTCTTGTCATCTTTTCAAAATTAGTTTTTTTGAAACTTAGAACAAAACTCTCATAGTTCCTAATCTCCATATGTGGCAAAACATCAAACCTAGTTGAGCAATGATCATTTACATCCAGATGTTCCCCAACTTCAACTCTAGTAACCATTTCTATATTAGAAGTTATCAATATATCTAAAACAGCATTGTTCTTAGTAGGTTCCCTAATCAATTGTTGGAGAAAACCATCCTGAACTGTTTCTAAAAACCAGTCTTCCCTCATGATTTCATTCTAACATTTCCCAATCTATATGTCTGAAATAAAAATCTCCTATAATTATATCCTCATTAACAGTTGAATTCATCCCCCAGTGGAACAGCAGTAAGTTTGAACTTACAATGCTAATATCCATGGTTTGATTCCCTGTGGTGGACACAGCAGATAGTTCAATGTGATTTTGCTCTTAGAACAAACAAACAGTTGAATTTTTTATCTCCCTTTAGAGTTTCTCATCTGTTAATCTGTAACAAATTCCAACTAAGAGGCTTCTTCCATTAACAGAAACCCAAATAGATTCAATCTCATTGCCATTAGCTTTGAAATCAACTTTAACATGCTGTAACTCACATTTTACATATGAAGCCTCTTCTCCCCCTTTTTAATATTGTATCCCTATTAAACAACCTATGACCCTATAATTCAAAGAAATTCCTTTCATCATAAATGTCTGCATTTAGCCAGGTTCCAATTATTCCATTATATCAAAAGCTGCTGTTCCTACCAGTGCTCTCAAGTTAATTATTTTATTTCTTATATTTCTAGTATTACAATAATAATAGTGTAGTCTACTATTAAAACTACCTCTGTATTTTGTTCCAAACACTATACCCCTCTCTATGGCTTATTTTACCAAAACAAATACTCACCTTTTTACACATAATAACTTCTTTCCTCTTGAGTTCGCGCATTCTACAAGAGAGATTTGCAAGCCACCATTTTTTTTCCTGACATGTTTTGGGTTTGCTGAGATTTATGACTTTTTCATTTTCAATTTTCATGTGATTGAGTTCCATTATACCTAATATGAATTCATAATTTAATGTGAACTCTTTTTCTGTTTATGTGAGTGAAGAACTTACACTGAACAAATTACCAACAAATCTGTAGAAGATGTGATGACCATCTCTATCATGTTATGGGGTCCATTATGCAGCCACAACCCTCTGCTTTGGTCACATTCACTTTCCTTCTTCTTCTTTTCATACTGAGGAACATCCTCAGTTTTTCTCAGGCTTTCAAAATCTTGCTACTTAGGTATATACAGATCTTTCTCTCACTCTCATCTCCTTTGACTCTTTCCATTCTCTAATATCACAATTTTATGTTATTCTTCTCTCCTCAGATATAGCTGTGCATATCAATTCCTCTTTAGATTATCTTTGTTACTTATGCCTCATACCCCTCACATGACTGACTTGTGTTTTTGCATGTGGTCACTCAGACTTCCCATTCCTTGACACTTAGTCTTTGGAGTAAGTCTTGTCTTTTTGGACAGCGGATTCATTATTGGTTGTTCCCTATCTAGTGCACAAGTTTCCAATCTTTGAGCCTTTTTCAATACTCTTTTCAAGTGCCTCTTCTCCATTCACCATTCCACTGATGACTTTTCTGGGGAAACTAAAGCACTCCTATTCTCTACAATAGCCTATTCCACTTCCTCTGCTCTTTCTCTTTGCACTGGGCTCCTTTGTTGTTAGGACATTTTGGGAAGAAATATCCTACTTTCTGTGGGACTTTCATTTTGCATATTTCTTCACTTGGAGGTTTTTGGTGGTATCTTTGATTCCCTTGAATCATAGGCTGAAGCTGCCCATTACCAATCTTCCCATACTTCCTTAGTTTCCCTTTGCCCCAGCCTCATCCTTCTACTTCTATCCCTCACCCTGTCCCTTCTCATATGCTCCATGCTATATATGCAAAGGATACAGTTGGCAAACAGGATTTCAAGGGAGCTAAGAAAGGAAATAGGGTTAAAAGCTTGGAAAATAATGCACTTAGGGGCAAGGATGGGCTTGGGTTTAGGCTAAGCAACTGATTCCAAGCACTTGCTAGTGATGAAGGGGAACAGTTAAGGGAAGCAACTGGGATCACAAGGGATGACAGTATAAAGGATAGGGAAGTTATAGTTGTAGGTGACTCTGTAGTTAGTCATGTAGATAGAGTAGTATGTGGAGAATATAGGGGCCAAGAATGCACTTATACTACATAGGTGCAGGGGTACAGGATATAACTGATGGGACCAGAGATATATTTATGGGTGCTAGTAGCAATGCAGTTATTGTGGTACATGTTGGGGGCTACTGTAAGGTAAGATGGATCTGAGGAGCTTATTGATAAGTATGAAATATTAATGAGGACATTTAAAGAAAAGGGTTATAGCTTGATTTTGTTGGGAATATTGCCAATAATATATTGTGGGAATAGATGCTAAGTAGATCACTAGGATTGAATGCTAGGCTGAGATAAATATGTAGGGATGAGCAAAATAGGCTGGTTGGATTTGTGGGATAATTTTAATTGGAAAGTTAATCTTTTTGGAATGGATGTCTTACACTTAAACAAGTCAGGGGCTGTTAACTGTGCTGTAATGGTAGATTTAAACTAGGGCTAGACAGAGGTGAGGGCTTTGATATTAGTAAAAAAGGAAATATAATTGACAGGAAAACATGTACAACAGGCATAAAACATGAACATCAATTTAAAATCTATGATTAATTGTTGTTATTGCAATGCTAGGAGTATTAGAAATAAAACTGATGAGCTCAAAGCAGTTGTGGAAACTGAGGATTTTGATATTATTCATATCACTGAGACATTGTTGGATTTGAGCAATTTTGATGAGAGAAATGTTTTTGAAACACCGGGTTACAGATTATTTATTAGAGATCGAGTATTGAAATAAGGTGGAGGTGTAGCTTTATATGTGAGGAGTGAATTGCATCCTATTGAGTTATAGCATATTAAAGAAAATAGCACTGAGGTTGAGTCAGTTTGGGTTAGTGGATATAAAGGGAAAAGTCGTGTAATTGGGATTTGTTATAGACCAACAGGTCAGAATGTGAAAGTTAATAAGAAACAGTATGATGAGATCAGAATGGTAGCTGAAAAAGATGTTGTTATTATGGGAGATTTTAATTTCAGGGGTATTTATTGGAAAAATTTTGAGTCTAACAGTGAGGGGGAATAGGTTTTTGATAATTGTTCAGGATACTTTTATACACCATCTGGTGATGGAACCTACAAGAGAGGATGCTATATTTTATGTTAGCATCTGATGTGAATATCATAGACAGAGTTGTGGTTGTTGAGGATTTAAGTACAAGCCATTGCACTATTAGGTTTGGGATTTGACTACATGTAGAATTGATAAAGAATAGTACCCTGATTCCAAATTTCAGGAAAGCCAATTTTGATGGAATGAGACATGATCTGGCTTCTGTAAATTGTACTAAAGAGGTGGGAGGGGATCTTGAACAGATGTGGGAAGCATTTAGGGAAAAATTGATATGTATACAGAACATGCATATTCCCTACAGAAACAAAAGGGCAATGGAGCAGAGCAGGACAGTATGGTTTAGTAAGGGTTTAAGAGATGATATTAGGGATAAACATAATAAATTCAAGAAATTTAAAGTTACTGGAAATAATGACTTGGGGACTATAGAAAATTAAAAGAGCTGGTTAAAATGGAAGGTAAAAAGGGCAAAAACTGTATATGAAAGAGGGTTGGCTGAGAGAGTTAAACAATAAGGAATTACTTATGCATATGATGAGTAAGCAAAATGTCAGGATGGGGATTGGGATTCTTAAAAATGATAGTGGCAAGCTAATCTCAGAAGATTATGAGATCGTAAACTTGTTAAATTATATATTCTTTTCAGATTTTACGAAGGAAGATATTATTCCTCAACCAGAGCACTTCATGTATGGGGAAGATACATTTCAAATGTTTATGTTCAGTAAAACTTTATATTTTATCTGTTATTTTCTTTACCCTAACTTTATAAAAGGTAGGTCAATGTGACTGACCTAGCAACCACCAAAAAAAACAAATCAAAATAAATCTAAATTACCTTTTTTTTTTTTTTCTTCTAGAATGACTTCAAATTATAACATGAAACTATGTTCGTTTATCCTAAGTTGCTATAAACTCATAACAGTATACATGTATTTATACTTACATTTTATTGTTTATTGCCCTTTCAATTGTGTCTAGCTACAATTTGCATGTTATAAGTTGTAATTCATTTGGAGGATATGGAGCTCATGTTACGCTATCAAATTACATTACCCACTAGCTACTTGTGTGTGTGTGCCTCATGAAACATTTTTATTATATTATTTATTTTATCCAATCTAATCTTAACTAACCTAGAGATTTGATGACACTTAACCCTACTTTTTTATACTAATGGTAGTAATGCAGTAAATAATTTTTATTTAACTAAATAATGCATCAAAGAACATAGCATAATAACATGCAAAAAGCAGACAATTTTCCTTAACTATCAATTTTTCTGTCTTTCTAACTATGCGATAAAAACTGTTACAAATTCATTGAAGCTAGTTGTTATCTTATCCATAGGAACAAAGCTTGTACTAACTGAGAAATTGACAATTCTCTTTAAGAAAACAATGTAATGTAATATTTTATTTGATAGATGAAAACATTGGTTTTCTATAGGTTACACATAATATAGTATTATATAGTATTAAGAGAGAGCTATTAACAAATTCTGAAAAAGAGGATGTGACAGGTGGGTGTAGCAAGAGGGGTCTGATTTTCTATTTGATGCCTCAGTAACCAAACAAGATTGAAGGCTATACAAAGTATGGTTTGTCTGAGTAATGACAATTGTATATTCAGTAATTTACATTAAATTTTTTATTCATTGAAGGGGTGGTGAATAAAATAAAGAAAGGATGCATAGAGAAAACATGTCAAATTTCTCACACTAGGGGAAAATCAGGATTTTTTTAAATATTGCTTCATAAATTTAAGAACTTAAAACTTGTATACTATTAATATATGAACTATTACCGTATTTTTCGGATTATAAGACACACCCTTATTTTGAAGACAAAGTTTTGGGGGGAAAAAAGCTACAGTTGCATTTGAAAGATTTTTATTAAACAAAAATTCAATTTGATACTTTAAAAATTAGTATATATTGTTCTAAACACAAAAGAGCTCAAAATATCGAAATAAGAAAA
>NW_013668972.1:76291-98619 GCF_000517525.1 Limulus polyphemus
ATTGTTAATTTAAATGGGAATACATTAAATACTATAGTTGAAGAAAAGGATTTTGGTGTTGTGTTCAGAAAATCACCTAAGTCACCTAAGTAGGGCTAATAGGATTTTGGATAGCATCTATAGAAATATTGAATACAAGGCAAAGGATATTATTTGACTGTATTGATCATTAGTAAGGCCTCATTTAGAGTACTGTGTACAGTTTTTGGCTCTCTTCCTGAAGAAGGACATTGAATTGTTGGAGAAGGTTCAGAGAAGAACCAGTAGGATGATACCTGGGATGGTGGGATTATGCTATGAAGAAAGACTAAGATATCTAAACTTGTTTTCTCTATAGAGGAGAAGGATCAGAGGGGATTTGATTGTGGTGCTTACGATTATGTAGGGTATTGATAATATAGATCCATCAAACTTTTTTTGTGTTTAGCAGTGAAAACAATAGGACTGATGGGTCATAAGTTCAAATTTTGGCAGCACAGGAATTATATTCAACTTAGACAGTATTACTTTTCAAACAGTATGGTTGGATTTTGGAATGAATTGCTTTTAAGGCTGGTGGAGGCAGAAAATTTAACTGAGTTCAAGAAAAGATTGGATAAATATATGAGTAGCAAGGGGTGGTTATAGTTGGGAACTGGAAGGGACATCCTTGATGGGCTAATAAGCTCCTTTTTGTCCCTTTAGAATTTTATGAATTCTGTATAATGTTGGCTTTTTATGTTTTCATTCACATTTTGAGGGTATTCGTATGTCAGCTTTATGGTCTGGATCTTTAGTTCTATTTCCATGTATGACTAGCTTCTTCTTTCCCATTCTCAGGTCGAATCTTCTGAACACACTTCCTCTCTTCATGAAGCCATTCACTTGGGGCTGCTTGTCAAGATTTCCAAGTCCTTCCAAACCCCTATCCAATATCTCATCCACTTAGGATTCTCTCCAACTTTCACATCAATCATGCCCAACCTTCTCCCATTTACCTACAGGAACTTGAGTATCATCAGGTCACCAAATTTCATGCAGACTGCCTTTCCTTGACAAGACTGCATCCTACCCATGGAATGATCCCTCCATTAGATCTGCTCCCAACTCAGAACTCCACAAATAGATGCCTTTCCCACACCCCTCAATACCAAGCTTCCTCTTTTGTGGTATTCTGTATTGCCCAGTCAGGACTGGTCCAATTTCTATGCCTGTCCTCTTCTCCACCTCCTTTCTTGGGTCCTTGATCTGATGCGGGACACCCCATGCAGGGTCCTATTGGTTGGTCCCTTCCTGGCCTGCCCAACCTTGGTTTCCATTACTCCATCTTCTCTCACCCAAGCCCCCTGTTTTTCCCACCCAACATTTTGTTTCTTCTGATCCAACCTCATGCATCACTATTTAATCAATGAGTGGCATCCCTTCATCTCCGTGTGGGATTTGTTCAGTCCATTGTTCATCAAGCCAGACTGTCCTCCCACGTAGCTTTCTTTCTGTCCCACTCTTATCTCACTTCCACCTCTTCTGTGTTCCAATGTAAATGGTGTGCTTATTGCTGTTGGTCTATCCTTCACCATTTCCCCCCCTGGCCAAACTACCTCATAACATGTTACATTTTTCTTCATGTGACTATTCAATTGTGGCTCATCTGTTTCTACTATCACAGATTATCAGGTGCTGCTATCTACCACTTTTCCAATACCACAGGATTTCTTTCTTCACCTATCCTCACTACTTTCTTCCATTCCTTCTTTATCTACAGATTCCTTTGGGACATGAATATGATTCTTCATGCTCTCATCTGGGACCCATTCGAACCTCTTGCAACTTCTTCTTTATATCATATCTTTCTAAAAACATATTTCCTTCTCCTTCTTGCCTGTGGCTACCTTCATTCTGACATTTGTACCATAGGTTATTCCCTAACTGTATTATCACACTTACCTACTCCCTTACCCTGACTGACCCTGCCTTCTCTAGACTTTTGCAGCTAGGGAAGGTGACCATATCCCTTCCTTCTTTTTCCCATCTCTATGATCATTTGGACCCAGACAGACTCTTGTGTCCTGTCTGGACCATTAATTCCTATCTTTCTTACACTTCCTGTATTTGTGGTTCCTGTCTCCATCTTTTCATTCCTTGGGAACCCACTTCTTATAAGGGACCTCTCTCCCACCATCCTTAAAGAATGGATCCACCAGCTCATTTTTCTGGTGTACTTCAACTTTTTCATGTCTCCTCTTACAAGATTCAACACCTTACACGTTCCTTAGCTTCTTGTTTTCACCATCCTTTAGATAAAATTCTCCAGGCTGGTATGTGAAACTATCTTGCACACCTTTATCAGCCAATATCTACACCACCTAGTTGTCTTGTCTCTGCAGAGATTTAGACTTCCACCCATATCCATCCTTCAATCCACCATTCACCTATAAATTGGTGAGTGTATTTAAAACATTTTTTCTCTAACCTCTATTTACCTATAGAATACCACTAGGCAGGTAGTGTTGCCTTCTGGAGAATACATACCCAAAATCTGCGTCTAGCCAGGATAATGTATATATATTTATTACTTTTCACATTTGATCCAGACCGTACCCATTCCATGGTCTATCATGGAAAAAGCCAACACCAGTGTTATGTTTCTGCCCACTTTTCTAGCTAATGCATGCCAACTTTTAGAAATAGGGTTTTACTGCCACTCATTGCATTATTTCCAGTAAAAGAACTTTATTGACTGAAAGACTGATGGGTATCTGGGTCTCCTCTATGTGAATTCTCCCCCCCCCCCCCTCCTCATTGCCATGTACCATGTTCCAGCCACTGGGATGGTAGATCATGGAGTATCCTCACTGATTGGGACCTAACTGCTGGGGCTAGAAAGAGGAGTCCCTCTATTGTGAGCAGTAAGGCTGGAGTGACACTGGCGTGTAGTGCAGGTCACCCCACACACACATACAACTAGGTACATCGCAGCCTTCAAGCAAACTGATGGTACAACTCACTAAACTGATTTTTTATTAATTTTTTTATCTTATATTCTTCCTCTTGTAGAGTTGAGAAGAAAAAAAACTGGTGGTCAAGTGGAAGTTTATAACACAGTGCCTTCCTCCTGTGGCAGGCATGGGGCCCACAGAGATTGGCAGTAGAGATGAGGTGAACATTCCTTATATGTCAGTGATGCCTCACCCAATACCCTGCTCCAATAGCAGGCATGGGACTCATAGCAACTGATGGTCAAGTAGAGTTTAATATAAGTATCTATACAGACATGATTCCATACAGTGCCCTCCTCCTGCTGCTGGCATGATACCTGTAGAAACTGACAGTAGAGGAGTTGAGCATAGGTACTTATCACCAGTGTCCTTCCACTACATCTAATATTGACCCATTGAGTCTGATGAAAGAGGAGGCATGCACCAGGTAATGTCTGAATGAGCCCCAACCTCACTACACATACTGGCTATCCAACAGCTTGTGTGCAAGTAATTGGACAGGCTGTAGCTCACATTTTACATATAAAGCCACTCCTTCCCCTCTTTTTAGTACCCTATTCCTACTGAACAGTCTACAACCCTGCATTCCAAAAAAATTCCTGTCATCAAAATTTCCTGTGTTTAACCAGGCTTCCGTTATTCCCATTACATCAAAATCCCCTGTTCCAACCATTACTCTGAAGTCATTCACTTTATTTCTTATACTCCTAGCATTACAGTGGTTACGGTTCAGCTTACCATTAAAACTACTTTTATTCTTTTTTTTCCTGCACTATACATTAAAGTTGACCTTACAGTTGTGTTAATACCCCTGCGAACAAGCCATCCCCTACCATATTTAAATATAAACCATCCATTCTACAAAGCTCTCTTTTTCCCATTGATTGATCCACCAAATCTATCCAGCCAACCTGCTCATCCTTACAGATTAACTTAAGCCCAGTATTCAGCCTTAGTGACCTACTTAGAATTTCATCCCCATGGATACACTTGCTGAAATAGTAATAGGCTTAAGGAACTAATGTTCATTTTTTCATTTTAAAACTACATCAGAATTAATTTTTAAGTGCAGTATTTACAAATTTTATTTATTTTTGTTCAAATCTGGAATATTTTTAAAGAATAGGGTAGGTTTAGAACTATTCTGGCAGGTAGCTCTGACATGCATCCTGGTTATTCTGGGCCTATACTACAGTGGTATTACGAATGTCATCTTCAACAAGTTTTACAAAATGGGAAAATATGAGAAGTTAATAATATCTCAACTGAGAAAAGAAGTAAGTAACAAAATTATGAGTGTAAAAAAAATGGACCGCTAAGTCAGTAGGATAATTTTATCCCTCTACAGAGCAAGCCAGATCATGGTCAGTGGGGTATTTCTCACATCGATGCATTTGCCACATCCCTCAACCACGGAATCCCTCTATTTTGGTTTCTGGTCCCACATCTGTTTAACCCGACTGTCGATGCTTTCAGTCAGGATTGGACTGATAATTTCCTGTATGTTATCCTCCCAATTGACTCCTCCTCCAGGTGATTTAGATCATCTATACTTTGTCATATCAGGTCCTTCTAATTGCACCTTACTGACTGGCTCCATCACGGTTTTTACACCTTCTCCAGTTCCACCCTACCCATCTGCTACCCCTTACTCTGTGTCCCTCCTTACTTCAACAAACTCGGTCATTGGTGCTTCATCCTGTTCTTTCTGTCCTCCAGTTGCATGCTTGGTTTTTATCCGGTCCTTAGTGAGGAGGTCAGGATTATCCCGATGTGTAACTTCCCTTCTGGCCCATTCCATCAGCTCTTTCTCCATAGAAGTTTATTAGCGTCAATGGAACATTTTCCGCCACTGGTTTCTGGGCCATGCGGCTGTTCAGTCCACAGTTACTCATATTGCAGAATTCTTACTTGGCTTTTTGATCGGAGTTCCTCTGTCTCCTTGATTTCTAATTATTGCGAGACTATCTCCCACACCTACTGTCTTTTTCTGATACCACCATGTTTTCCTCTCTTACACTCTCCTTGTTGTTCTGTTCCTTCAAGATTTGTTGTCCTCCATGGCGGGTTGCCTTTCTAGACTGGAATATTTATGTAGTCCTCCATTGCCTCTGTTTGAACCACTTTCCACGTGCTTCTTGTTTCACCTTTCCTTTCAGACATTTCCATTTCCTCTTGGTTGGTGTTTGAATTTGTTTGCCATCAATGTTTCATGTACTCTATATCTTCATACATATCTTTTCTTTTTCTGGATCATTCTTTCCTCCCTCAAACCTCGGCAATGCAGGAGAGTACCTCCTCCTTTTTGCTGATTTCCCTTCCATTTCCCACCTTGTCCTTGGCCTGATCCATATAGCCTTCCATGTCCTGTAAGTGCTCTTCAGTGTTGTATTGCCTGCACCGCTTCCATCCATGGTGCTCATTCTTACTTCTTTATCCTATGGTGACCATCCTCTGTTCATGATCTTTCTCCTCCCACCGTCATGTGTTGGGTTCGGCTTTTGTTTAAATTGGCTTATTCCTCTCTTATGTTGTCCTTTGTACTTTCTTCCAAGTGTTTTCTTATCAAACTTGACACCTTATCTTTTCTTTGACATCTTATCTTTATCATCCATAGGAGGAAATTCTTCAGTAGAGCATGTGGATGACACTTCATACATTCGTATCTCTTTATTTAATCTCTATCGCAATTTCTTCTTCATCAGGTTCTCATCTTCCACCTACTGCCACTTTTCACAATTCAGTGCAATTTTGACTGGATAAGTTTATATTAAAACTTTTCCTTTCAGGGGCCCTTACTTCATTTATCATCTTATGGATCCCTCTCTGTGGCGAGTGGTGCCCAAGTTTGCATATTGTTTCTTTAACTTGAAATATGCACTGTCAAGCCATGTTGATTCACACTTTATATTCCATGACCTCGCAATGCTCACTGTGGAGATGGGTGTTTCCACAAAATCACTTGTAGGTGAATAACCTCATGATATTACTGCTTCATAAACATGCCCATTCCAGACCGTACCACCCACAGACTGCATGGGTTTCCTGCCATACCTGTAGTAAACAGCTTGGCATGGTCTGCTTTTCAAAATAGGGTTTTATGGTTACCCATTGTACTGTCTCCGGTGATAACGTTCATTTAGACTCTCCACCGCCTTTTCACCCTCCTTCCTTCTAGTGGAGTACAGGAGTATGGAGGTCCTTACCACATTCCAGTTCCAAGCCACTGGGGTGGTTGACCATAGAGGCCCCTTCCTGAGTGGGTTTCACACAAAGATAGCTATATCCATTTAGTGCAGAGTAGGGCAATGGTGTTCTGCAGTTGTAGATGGCATGCTATCCTCCTATCTGCGATATACAATTAAGAAGGAGTGATACGTCAAAATGCAGTTCACCCCTTTGATTGGGAGCCTTCATCCTACCCTCGCATGGATGTCGGTACCCTGTGGGCAGGTTTTGGATTTAGAGTAGAACCAATCAACATAAGTCCTCACACATGTTTTGGGTTGTCTAGCTTCCTCTGTCTGTGCTGTGGGTCACAGAGGTGGTAAGTGGGATTGTTCCAGTTCTGTCCTTTTGCTATTCCTAGTCCTATCTTCTTACGGGTATGTTATTGCCATTTGGATGGTCCTGGTCTGTATCATAATTGGGGGAGTTGATTGCAGGAGACAGACATCCTTTTGATAACGGATGTTGTGTTCCCAGATTGATAGCTTAGAGCTAATACTTGTGTTATATCCAGGAGTTGGAGCGGTTCACAATCCCTTGGTTTCTTTGGTTTGAGGTGAACACAGTATGATCCTAATCCTACCCTCGTGTCGATGTCAGTACCCTGCGGGCAGGTTTTGGATGTAGTTGACTTACCGAGTACAATCTGTCGAGCCCTAGCCACTCTACACCTGGGACACATCCTTTGTTTTACCCACTTTTCTATCCATATGATTGAGTTACATTACATATATATATGGTTAGGATCACTATTCTGCCACAATGCTCCTCTCATTTTCTACCCTTATCTCCTACAAATTTCACAGATGGGCAAAGAGTATACCTGGCTCAGAAGTGGTGTGGTTCTCCTCATTGGGTCTTTGGATCTGACTCTCTGATCTCTCTCATTTTCAGGGGTATCCTTCAAATGCTTTCGGGGGGAACTTCTATCCATCCTTTGCACCTGTCCCTACTCTTCATCAATGTGGGACTCTGGCTAATCTTCTTAGAGGAGATAAGTACCTATCGGAAATTATAATTTTCTTATACTGAAAATGTATTTCCGATAGGTACTTCCCACTTTCCTTCTAGGCTTACGTGTTTTGCCAAACATTGAAGTGATAATTCAGTAGGGAAGTGTAGAGGGACCCACAAGCATCATATGAGCATGTCACACTCCTATTGGTGGAGAAGTGATGCATGATGATTTGCAGGAGAGACATGTTGGAATCTTTCAATTCCAATAGGAGGGAGCAGAAAGATTGTGGCATGAGTAAAGAAAAACTTTGCATATAGAGGGCAGCATGAACGGGAATGGCTAATTTTGTAAGTGGAGGTAAGTACATATGGAAATACATTTTCAGTATAGGAAAATTATAACATTTGGAATTTTTCTTTGCAAAGTGTATCTGTATTTAGTAACCACACATGACTGAATCATTGATGAAAACAGTATTGGAAATGATATTGTTCTTACAGTGCATAGTGCATCATTTTGTATAAGCTATTTTAAATTAGATAAGTATATCATGTTGCAGTAGATCAGAACTGTTGCTTCTACTTCCAAGTTCAAGGTCAACTTTTATGTTCTAGAAGAATAACATGTAATATTGTTATGTATACCAGATCCAATTTGAAAATTATATTTATTGAAATAAATTTTGAATTTATTAATACACTATTAAAAAACAAGACCCAGTTTTATAAAAAAAAGCTATTTTAGGTTTCCTGTTCTAGATGGTCACATTTACAAAGAATATGAGTATAATTTTAATTAAACATCTTCTATTAAAGAAAGACAAATTATTTATAACATGATACAGTATCATAGTTCAAAAAGACATGAAAATTACGTTCAGTACTTCTGCTTTTACAAAATGATTTGTTAATCATATTTCTATGCAGTTTTTTTTTGGCACAATATACTATCTGAAATACATAATATTTAGTACTCTGTTAATATTTCTTTGGCTAGTTTTGATTCACAATCACTTATTTTCTATATGGTATGTTTTTTTTTTTGTAAAATTTTCTGCCCCCCCCCCCAAAAAAAATAAAGTTTTATCCTTTTCAACAAAACCAGCTGAATATTTTGTGGTTATCACATATACTGCTCTTTGGTCTTCCTATTTCACTATCAGAGCATTGTCTTTGCAAACAAAAGCCACGTCATAATGCTCCAGATGCTCATTAGCAAGCTCTTTTGGGACTCGTCTATTTGTGTGAATTGTTGCCATCATCGTTATATTTTGAGTTTCCAAAAAGTGTGTCAATCGAGTACTTGCATACCAATTGTCCACAATTACATGATACCTTTGTTTAAGAACAGATTCTAATAAATGGACAACTATTTTTTCACTAGATGCAAGTTTATTTACTCCTTTAAAATCAGGCAAAGATTATTGGTTGTTGAGGTCTTTCCCATAGTACACCCTAAAAGTTATAGTTGTATCCACATCAGTTCTTTTCACTGTCACACATGACAAATAATTTGATGCCAGATCTTGTGCATTTAGTTTTTATGAATTGGCAAAGGCCTAGCCATCCTTTCCATAAAACTAATGCCTCAACAATTGAATTATGTTCTCCTGCACCCACATTTTTCATCAAAATTTTTCTCAAAAGCTCACAAAAAGCATCCAAGTGTGTAGAAGGTACATTTTATTCACATCATTTACTTTGGTAAACCGTAAAAATTTCATAATTGAAATGTACCTGTCTTTACTCATTATGGCAGCACAAAAAAAATTAATGCCTGGTTCATGGGGCATTGTTGCCCAGTACTGGTTCATATTGCTATACTTACATATTCCAGTATAAAAATAAAGAGCAAGATACGTAAATATATCATTTTCAGTGAAGTCTTTACACCAGATACTATTTACAATTCCATTAGATTGTGGATTAGCATCAAAAAAAGCCTTTGATAAATCAATTCACAAAAAGCAATATGGTTTGTAACTTCACTCATAATAAACCTTTTCACACACTCTAAACCACTCATGTTATCTGAATAGCTTACTGTGGAGTTGATCCCACTGAAATTATGCAATAATGGTGGCTCCAGTTGAGGCTTAGCATCATCAAACACATTAGGAACACATTACCATCCTCCAGGCATTTCAATCGGTTGAGGTAAGTCTTGAAATCTAAAATTGTCACTGCAATCAGAATAATCACTGCTATCAAACTCCATATCATTTCCATCTGGTACGTATTCACTATCACTGTCACTCATACCCTCAACACTCGACATTTTTTATATTATTTTACTCAAACAATTTGTAAATGTATGCAAAATGAGACATATTTATAGCAAGTTACCATTCAATCAACACCCGCATGCAACTGACACTATCCTCTTATTACTTCAATCAATTACACATCACTTATTTTGTGAAAGTTTCTGATTGGTTGATAAAAATGATGTCATTTTGATTGAAGAGCATTATGAGACATTCAATAATGCTCTGATAATCATAATGGAATATTTTCCTTCGTAAACATAAACTTAAGCATGATGACTCCAACAGTGGCATCATCGCATGGATAATCAAGACTTCCCATGATGCCAACATTGCAGTCATCGTATGGAAGGGGTTAAACTACTTTCTTTTCATGGTATATCAATAAATGTAGCTAATAATCCATATTTTAATAGTATACAAGTTTTAAGTTCTTACTTTTATAAGGCAATATTTTTAAAAAATCTATAATTTTCTCTAGTGTGAGAATTGTGACATTTTGCTTCCAAGGCACCCCTCTTCTCTAATTTACCACTCTTTGAAGAAGTATGAAATTTAACATAAATTACTTATTATAATAATCATCTCTTAGGCAAAGCATATAATTTTCATAGTCTTCAATTTTATTTGGTTACTGAGCTATGAAATTGATAACAAGACCCTTCTTGCCACACAAACCTGTCACATCCTCTCTTTCAGAAACTACCAGTAATTCTCTCTGATGTTCAATGCTATAGTATTTATAATCAATAGAAAGCCAAGGTTTTCATCTATCAATTGATGTATCATCTTAATTCGTTTTCTGTAAAGTGAATTGTCAGTTTTGTTTTCAGTTCAAGCTTTATTCCCATTGGGACACATGTCGATGAGCTTAGATAAAGGTTTAATGCCTCTTGTTGCATAGTTAGAAAGCCACAAAAATTGTGATAGTTATGGGACATTGTCCACTTTTTGCATGTTGTTATTCTGTATTCTTTTGTGCATTATTTAATTAAATAAAAATATTTAGTACAATACTACCATTAGTATAAAAAGTAGAGTTAAAGGTCATCAATAGGCAATAGCAAAAAATAAATAAAAAAGAAGACCCGTGTAAGTAACTTTTTATTTTGTTTTTCATTTTTATTATAATAAAAGGAACTAAAATGTAGAAATAGCAAACTTTTTAGGTTAGTTATGGTTAGATTAGGTGAAATAAATAATAATAATGATGTAATAAAAATTTTTACAAAGTATGGTATGCTCACAAATAGTTTGTGCATAATGTAGTTTGATAGCGTAACGTGAACTGCATGTTTACCAAGTGATTTATAATTTATAATGGTACAAGTAGTAGTTAGACAGCATTCAAAAGGTAATAAAACAACAAAATTTAAGTGTAAATAGAGGTATACTGTTTTGACTTTAAAGCTATTCAGGATAAACAAATTTAGTTTCACATTACAATTAGAAAGAAAAAAAGGGTAGTTTAGATTTATTTCAACCAATCTTGTAAAAAGTTAGGGTATAGAAAATAACAAATGGATTTAAAGTTTTACTTTAAAAAAAGCATTTGAAATTTATTTAGATGGTTTTAGAGATTAGGCAAATAAAATTTGAGATTTTTGAGACAAGGAAAAGTATTTTTAATCTTATCACTCAGACTAGTATATAGAAATGCTATATATATATCCACAGACAAATCTTTAATAAAAAAATACTTCATTAATAAATCTAATTTTTTGTGTACAAAGTGTATTAAAAGTTACAGTATGGAAATTATAACAAGTACAAAAATGGTTATGAGGTTGGTTAAGTCCCTTTGACCATGATAAACTTACATTGTAAGTAGGTATGCAACTCTTATGAAAGTTCTTTATAAAAATGAAACTAGTGGATGAAATTCTTTTAAATTCGAGATGAAAGGTCCTATAAGTATGTAGTTTTTGAAAAATAAAATATTTAATTTTGATTATTTTTTCTAAAGCAATGTTTTTCTCATGCCTTTTTTTCTTTTTGCATGTTGCCTATCCAACATGCAAAGTAATTTTCCTTTTAAGATTAAAAATACTTTTATGCATCACAACATTTTCAAATTTTGCATTGGAAATCCTTATAATGTCTGGATGGTTATCAAATGATTTTAAAGAAAAAAATTTGTCTTTTTGTTATATTTGATCTTTTATTTTTCTTTAATGAATATCTGCATGGGTTCAGTCGATCTGACCAATCTCGTAACCACAATAAAAAAATTAGGAAATAATTGTAAATTATGCCTCTTTTGTTCTAGAGTGACTACAAATTCTAACACAAAAACATAAATGTTTAGACTAAATAGCTTAAATCCTATAACATTATACATTTATATATGTATTTATTATTTTTATTATATTGACCTTTCACCGTGCCTGGCTAACAATACAGAAGTTCACTCATGTTACCTTATCAAATAACATAAAGGTGACCTTTGGTCTGTACAAACTAACTTGTCATGGCTGTTTTTTAGTAAACTAGTATTTTGTAAAATACAGGCACATTTCAATTATTATACATTATATATGTATATAGATTATTACTATTTACAAATAATTTCTTAAAAAATAGAACAGTAAATAAAGAATAAAGCAAACAATTATCTCTTATAGTTCCAACATTTGTACTAGTTTGCTGCTTGTTGTAGGTTGCTAAGCCTTATCAAATTTCATACGTGGAAGATGTGAAACGAAATAATTTTTTTAAGTTTTATATATACATTTGAATAACCAAAAAATCATAAATTACTGTATCGATATCGTAGAACTCTTATAATTTATCAATTATCTCAGCAAAAAGAAAAGATAGGAGGTTCTTATTTTATATTCTAGCTTGTCAATATCGGTAATTTGAGTTTCTAATTTTTACAAAACTGTAGAATTTGTATTTTGACATCACAAAAAATTTAATTTGAATCAGTGCTGTATTTAACATACCACGTGACACACAAAAATTGATGTTTAGGTGTGTATTTAATAGTTACTTTTAAATTAAGAAATTAGATAATGTATAATACTAAAATTTGAATTATAATTTACAGTTTGATACCAAACTTAATAACATAAATAAATAAAATAGTAGTTCAATAAAATTCTGAATGCAGGTCAATAAACATGATGACAAGGCCTCTGATCCGTGACGTGTGGAAAGGGTTCATTTGACCAACTTCCTTGCGAGAGAGGTAACCTTCCTCCTATCGAACCTTTAACCTCTTGTTTGTATTACCATCTTTTGCTTAAGACTTATTTCTTACTCCTTTTTGCATGTGGTCATAAAAGGTCAGATATATATGATATAGATGCTTCCCATATTCTTTTCTATCATTCTTTTATTCTTCTTTATCCTGACTGTGCCTTTCTCCCCAAAACACCTACAGCTTGTGAGGGGAACAATGCCTTCACCCTTATCTCCATTCTTTCATTGCTCACTTTTATTTTCATTCTGATCCTGATCATAATTGTTCTATCTGGGCAGTTTGCTGTTATTTGGCTCACACTGTACCTTTTTGTGGTTCTTGCTCCCATCTTTTTATCCCTTGGAACTCCTCTTTTACCTGAGATCTTTCTCCCATTACTCTCACAGGCTGGCTACAACAGCTCATGCATCTAGCATATACTTCTTTGGAAGGGGATTCTCATTGACTTTTCCAACTCTCTCTCTCTCACCAAATTGGACACTTTTCTCCCTCTTTGGCTGCTCACTTCTGTCCTTTATTAAGGGAAAGTGTGTAGGCTGGCATGTGGACTACCCTGCATACTTTCATTATCTTCATCATCTGGCTGTCTCTTTATTTGGATATTGCTTGCCTTCAGTTGCCGTTCTCCATACCCCTTACCAGTTCTGACTGGGTAAGTTCTTTTTCTATCTATCATTCCTTTAAAGGGACCTTATTCTACATCTCAGGATCCTGCTGAGTGTCATGCAGTGCCTGCCAGGGTATATGAAAGTTCAAATCTGCACCATACAGCCATTTGGATCCGAAATGCTTACTGAAGAGCTGGGGTTACCACAAGACTGCTAGACTGAGTGAGGCAGTGTTGGTATAGTTGTCCATCCTTTCGAAATGCTTACTGAAGAGTTGGGGTTTTCACAAGACTGCTAGACTGAGTGAGGCAGTGTTGGTATAGCTGTCCATCCTTCCGGTCCTAGTTAAATAAACCTGGACTAGCCTGCTTTTAAAAATAGGATTTTGTGGGCAGCCATTACATTGTCTTAAGATGTTGCATTCCTCATCTCCCCAAGGCGTTTTTACCCCCTCTTCATCTAGTGTGATATGAGAGTCTTTGCCACTCACCTGGTTATAGCCACTGAGGTGGTGGACCATAGAGGCTTCTTTCCGAGTGTGGCCAATTCCACTCAGTAGAGAGTAGAGCAGTGGTGTTATGTTGGTGTAGATGGTGTGAACCCTCCTCCTACCTCAAATGGAAAAAAAAAATCCCAATGCCACCTGCTTTTGGACCAGAGAGGAACCACCAAATACTTTTCACCCCTCTGGCTGGCTTTCCACCATCCTACTGCTGCCTGAATCTCAGTTCCTGGGTGGTATAATGTTGTATCAGTGTAGAACCAGCCAACGTAAGCCCTCACTCATTTGGTTGGTAGGGACTTTCATCTTACTGCAGACCAGACAAAAATTCCCAATAATGCTTAGATTTGGACTGGAGTTGACCCATCACATTTATTTTAACACCATCTTACTGTTGCCTGAATGTCAGTGACCTAGGTGGCCTGATGATGGACATGTACAGGGTCAGCTCACATGAGCACTACCTGGGTTGGTGGAATAAATTTACTGACCCTTCTGCTTCCTTGTCTCATCTTCAAGTGATGATTAAACATTCAGTATAGAGAGAGTCAGCTGTTCTAGGAGGATGAGTTGCACTACTATTGGTGAAGGGTTGTCACATGCTTATGTGCATGCTACAGCACAGCAATACCACATGGAAACATCCAAGTTTAGGTGGGAGCCTGAAGCTAGAGGCGAGTGAAAAATTGTACATATAGAGGGCAACACAAAGTTGAGAAAATTAATATGTGAATGAAGATAAGCTTCTGCCAAAAATACATTTTTATTGTGGGAATGCGTTGTGTTACCTTTTATGTTTCTCAAAGTTCAAATCTTCCATTCATTACTATCTTTAGCTCCTGCTACATTTAAATATGAGTGAGTTTAAAACTCTTATCTAAGAAGTCTTGTAATGATAAATTTTATTTTATCTAATAAGCTGTGAGTAGTAAATATTGTAACATAACTTGTTTGGCAGTCTAGCCTGCTGATTTGCCAGTAGAGCTGGGCAGTTAATGGAATTTGCCACTCAGTTATCTAGCTCAATAATGGTTTACATTACGTGAGACTTGTGTAGTTTAACTAATCAAAAATAGTAATAATCAGAAACATTAACTCTGATTACTTGAAACTAATGAATTAAGTTGAAAAAAAACCTCAAATTAATTGAAAATAATGAGAAATTATAATGTCAATATTTTAATTACTTGAATAGTTGAAATAATCAAAAACAGCTATAATGAATAGTTTATTATGTGACCTGTAATCAAGTTAATCTCCCAGCTCCGTTTACCAGTTCTTCTAACTGATAATAAAAGTTAGTTTAATTAAATGTAACAATATTAAATAAATTTTAAAAATACTTAATATTGTGATATTAATCCTTAATCTAGTTCACATCATAAAAGTTTGTTGCTCATGCAGTTGATATGAATAGCACCCCAATCACTACTATGTCTGTCATATCTCAGCCCAATGAACCCTGGTATTGGGTGAAAGGCCACATCAGCAGTGAAAATGGTGGATGTAGTGTATTTGACATATTTTTAAATATTCTACTTTGCTTTCACTGATAAGTTCTTGGAATTATGGTAGTCATGTTTAATAGGTGAGTTGTTGTAAAGAGGCTTTTTATCTATTAAATATTTTTAAATTTCCAATAAGTTTTCCAGTTTATTTTGCAAAAATATTCTTGAGTTTTTAATTTACTAAATTAATCCAACAAATAGTAAAGTGGAAAGGACATCTGTGTTTATTAGTAGGGCCATGCACAAATTTAAGGTTGAAGCTTAATGGTCATTTAATTACATTATTTTGCCTATTATAAAGTAAAGGGTTATCCTCAATACATTAATTTGTCTATAATGAGTATTGTTTTTTATTTCTGCTTTACCTTTATTGCTAACATCACTACTCTTGTACTATTCAAAATTTTTTATTACTAATACTTCCTTTATGATTTTTTAGAATTAAATATGCTGATGAAATAGCTTTTATACAAAATTTATGTCTGTAACTTTTTGTGTCAAATATGGAAATGACAGGGTTTTTTTTTATAGGTTTTCAGCCACTATTTATAAGCCTGTATCCTATAATTTTGCTACTATACCGTTAGTAAAGTAGATTTTCAGAGTAATGTTGAATAGAAGATGAATGAATGAGGATAAGGAGAATACTTTAACAATTTATTTGCTGCTTACTATTTTAAAAGTTTAACATTTTATGATGTCAAATGTTGGAGTTATTTTAAAAAATAGAACTTATTTTAATTTCTGTCTAACAGCTTAATTAATTATTCTTCCAGGAATATTTTAAGCTTCGGTCTCAGGCAGTAGCTCAGCTGAAGGCTCAGGGGCATGCCCCTTATCCTCATAAATTTAAGGTATCTATCTCGTTAATGGAGTTTATTAACAATTACAACCACCTACAACCAGGAGAAGTGTTAGAGGATGTTACTGTTAGTGTTGCTGGTCGAGTGCATGCTAAACGAGAGTCTGGAACCAAGCTGATCTTCTATGACTTGAGGGGTGAAGGAACTAAAATTCAAGTAATGGCTAATGCAAAGTAAGTTTGGTAGGTTATAGAATTAATAATAGACAGAAAATTAAAATGATGCTTGTTAGTTTAATATCATAAAGAGAAATAGGAATGCAAATTAAAAAATAAAAGAATTCTTGCATTTAAAGTGTCACTTTTTAACTTCTTGATAATTATTATTCATAAAATTTGTATTTCTTAATTGATTTAACCATAAATAATTAGATGAAATAACAGGTAAAAATGAAAACAAAATCTTATATTACTTATGAGATGTAGTTAGACAGAATAACCTGTAAAAGATGAATTAAAGTAATATATTTCAGACATACGTTCTCCAACTCTAAATTGTGTTGAAATATTAAATTTTCTTGTATAACATCAATTTGACTACTCAGCTACAGTTCTGAGTAGCCAAATACAAACTACTAAAAACTTGTAAGAGTGCCCAGGAAATATGTTTGGGAATGATTATAAATGCCAAAAGCAATATACTGTCATTTTAATATTACTCAGAGCTGTCTTTTACACTTACTCAACTAAAACTTCATTTAAAACAATTAAACAAAACATGTATAATTTGAATTAGATTCTTTTATTAATACTTCCAAAATATATTTAAGAACTGTCTGTACTTTAAAGATTTATACTGAATTATTCTAAATTCAAGGTGACCTATGATATTACATTATAAACATAATTATTATAAAAATTAAAAATTGTGATAAAAGTAGTAAGCAGGTCCATAAGTAGCAAACATTGCTTCTATCATCAGGCTACAAAAAATAAACACATTGCATAACATACTGACAACAAGGAATTATATAAAAATCTTCAAGGCTTTCCTTACACTACCACCCCTAAGGAAAGGAAGAGATAAAAATTTTAAATTCACCCTTTATCTTTTAGGAATTCATACAGTTCATTTATAGACTCTACTTAAAGTCTCATTAAAAGTGGCAGCCTCACTACTCACTGTTTCTGATTGCAACTCATTTCATAAACTAATCACCATGTTAGAAAATATAAACCTGTCTTAACTGTAGCCTACCCTATCTTTTCCAAATCTTAAACTTGTTTACTCTCATCCTGTTGTTTTCAGGATAAAATATAAGGAAACCACAGGTCTTTATCCTATTAAACTCCTGTATAATCTTGTAAACTTCAATAAGATCAACTCTTAACTCTTTTCATAAGAGAAAATAAGGGATCTTAACCTATTCCAATAAGATACTCATCCATCCCTTGAATCATTCTAGTAACCCTCTGCTGAATTCTTTCCAGTTACTAAATATCCTTTTTAGATAAAAGACTAGAACTGTACTTAATACTCCAAATGATGCATAACAAGTGATTTTTATAAGGAGGTAATTACTTCTTTTTCTCTTGTGATCAGTATGTCTATAAATACATCCTAAACTTCTTTAGCTTCATTATTACCAAAAGAGCTCTTCCTCAGTGGCTTGAGTGACTTATCCTTTTCTTCAGTCATGTCATTTAGTGAATGCACATCTGTATTAAACATAAATCCCAAATTCTGGGAAACACAAATGCATGACCTGTCATTTATGTAAATTAATGGTATTTCACAAATATTTGACCAGCTTACAAATCATTTGATCCAAGTCATATGAACTAGTCTTTCCTCAGCTTTCACTGATGTAACTTGTTTGGCTAATCTTCTGTGTGACAATTTATCCTGAAATTTTAAGTGGGTCAAATACACTCCCTTTTTGTTATCCAGTTAACAAGTGACAGAACCGTATGAACACCAGTTTGGAAAAGTTCATCAATGCTTCCTTTTTTTTTGTATAATTGATACTTGGAACCATCAGTACTTGGTAAAACTCCCTAATTACAGAATTGAGAAGAAACGACAATTGTACATTTCACAAATACATCATTCATTATGACCATTGTTTCTGGTGATGCCTTTACTGGTGAAACTATGGTCTTGTTTTCCTCATTTCTTCCTTTTTTGCTAAACACTTGATGAAGTTTTTACCCATTCTCAGGGGTTGAGGAGCATTAGAAATGAAAACATTAAAATTACAAATTATTTTTATGTCTTAAGTTTGTTTTATGCAGTGGTTTAATTAAACATTTGCTTGTTTGCTGCTACAAACTTGTAGTTCTTAACTAAATGTACTGAAGTGTGTATAGCATTATGTACATCACCAGAGAAATAGTTCTTGTGATTACCAGCATAAGCCCAGTTTACCATTAGGTCTCACAAACTGAGTTTACCAAAAACTTGCTAGGATAGTTAGAAGGTTTTTTTTTTCTTATTGTCATTCTTAATTCTTCACCTGTTGGTTTTACTTGTTTTATTTATTCTGGTTTTTACATGTGGAAGTGATCGGTTATTTCAAGCAATGGTGTATGCACTTAAAGTATTTTACACTATTGCT
Organism: Limulus polyphemus; assembly: GCF_000517525.1. Taxonomy (NCBI): domain Eukaryota; kingdom Metazoa; phylum Arthropoda; class Merostomata; order Xiphosura; family Limulidae; genus Limulus; species Limulus polyphemus. The sequence continues at coordinate 94,965 of NW_013668972.1, forward strand.
AACAACAAACTGCTTTTCTAATTCTTGTGTTCTAGCTTAGCAGTTTTTGTTATTCACTTATTAATATAAATTCTTATTTTTTAATTTTAAAAACTTCCTCTTTTGGGTTCATTGAAATTTTCCTGATTGAGATATTTTTTAATGTTTTCCGAAAAAATAAGTATGGGCAATAATATTCAGTTAAAAAATATCATAAACATCACTCTAAATTCTTAAAATACATTTACCCACATTACTAACTACAATCACCAAAACCTGCAGTGCAGGTTTGTTGTTAAAAAGTAAATATGTTTGTTAATTATTAAATTTAACATTAACAGCCATAAATAGAAATTGTTGAGTGGCTTAAAAAAGGGTTGTTAATGATGTCTAAGAAAAGGATTTACATTAAATATTTTATGGGTTTGTTTGACATATTTATAGGTATTATTCTTCAGAAGAAGAACTTATCAAAGTGAATGCCAAGCTCAGAAGAGGTGATATAATTGGTGTTAAAGGATACCCAGGTAAAAATAGAAGAAATATTTGATGAGGTATCATTTTAGGTGTTGCAAACACAATTGAACTTTTGTTTGTCAAATAAAATTGTAGCTTTTTAATGTTTGTACATAGATCTCGGCATAAGTGGAATTTTGTTTAAATAATGCTAAAAGCAAAAGCTTTGATTTCTAATTGTAAAAAGGATAAACAATTTTTCCTGCAGGAAAAACCAAGAAAGGAGAACTGAGTGTCATCCCAACATGTATGGAACTATTAACACCTTGCTTACACATGCTGCCTCATTTACATTTTGGTCTAAAGGATAAGGTGAGTGAGAACTGATGTAACAAAATAATGGTATATTGATAATATGATTTTTATCAAGCTTTAAATAAATTTAGCTACAATATTTTAAATACCAGGTTAATGGTCATGATTTGTTCTTGTACAGCTAAAATAGGATAACTATAAAGTAGTTGAGAGTCAAAAAATGGAGCTATCAAAATTTAATAGGGCATATTAGAATAATAAAATACATAATTTTGGATCAGTACAAAGTGAGCTTTCAAACTTCCAATGAAAACGTTATTAACCATATGTGGATGTGTTATAAGTGTGACAGTCAATCCCACTACTTGATTAAAAGTAACTGCAAAGGCAGCAGTTGCTGTTGACTGGTTGCCTTCCCTCTTATCAGCAGCTCTAAACATTTTCTGATCTGGCCATTTAGGTCACGTGCTACATAAGGTGCCAAAGGATTGAAAATAGCAATACCAGCTCAATAAACATATCAGCATCAAAGAATTTGTGCAAACGTACTACAGTAAATGGGATAGTGTTGACACTATTAAGAGCATACAACCATGAACCTGGAGCAAATAACAGGATGACAATTTTGGTGACATAAGTGCCAAACCATAAGAACATTCTCCAATAAACCTGAATCATTTTCAAATAACAATTCATCACATTTTGCTTGAGTTGTAAATCAGCACCTAATATTTTTTCAGACATTTGACAAGACATCTTTTATAAAAGAACAAAATAAAGATCTTCCAAACTTCCTAATAGTCATATTTTGGCCACTAATTAGAATAAAGTTATGCTATAGGCATAAGAACTGCAGCAAAGTATTTTATGTTAGTAATACTCTTAAAATATGATCACCTCAATAATGCATTTATGTAACATTATATTATGAACATCAAGGGACCATTTAGATCCTTCAAGGCTGTCCTACACTCCCACCACTATTTTTCAGAAATCATCTATTCCTCCTCTTCTAAGGTGCTCGCCTCCATTATTGAAAATGAAACTAATTCCATAAACTGATAACCCGCTAGAAAATTAAAACTATTATAACTGGAGAAATGTCTGTCTTCGATGTCTGAAATGTGTGTTTTCTTGTCCTGTTGTCTTAAAAATGCAGCACAAAGAAATGAAGACTTTACCATATCAATTCTTGGATTATCTTGAAACTTCAATAAGATCACTCCTTACCATGTTTAACAGATTTTTTAAAGTTTTTTTATTTTAACATATGTATGAAAGAGTTAAATGTAAGACCAGTGTTATTTGGCATGTGTGGAAGAAATTAATGTAACATGTAGAAATATGTATTTATATATGATGTTTTTTTTATGAAAATGTTTGGAATTACAGAATGAAAGCTGCTTTTTTTACAGTTGCTTTTGACCTTTAAGAATTTTTAAATGTTTTCATGAAGGAAACAAGATATCGTCAACGCTACCTTGACCTGATTTTGAATGACTATGTTCGACAAAAATTTATCACTCGAGCAAAAATAGTCAACTACATAAGGAACTTTCTTGATGATCTTGGATTTTTGGAGGTGAAGCTTTATAATTTAGTTTTCATGGTTTAATATATTTTATATTTTTGTTTAAAATTATTTTAGCATGTCCTATAATTGGTCCCTTGTAATGTAGTTTCATTTTGAATATTTTGTTATTTTTTCAATATTAGTTGCTATGACTTTGGATAGTAAAAATAATAGATCATAGTATTATTGAAATTTAACTCTGCCACAAGTTTTCTTTATAATATGTGGAAAAATATAAATAATCACAATGTTAATATATTCAGAAAATTGCAAAGGTGATTAAATTAATAAGACTTATAAGCTCTAAGGTGGAAGCTGGAAAAGGCTATTCTAAGTATTTTAGACATATTAATCCATCACATAAAGGGGTTTTCTCTGTTGTTTTATCAGTGAAGTATATGACTTTTGGCTTTTTGTATATCTCTCAGTAACATTGTATTTAATATCCTTAGATAGACAAGTACATATTCTATCATTATCCAAAGATCATTTCATCAAGTATAAAAAAAATCTATGGCTATAGATAAAAATCATTAAGTGTAAAAAAACGTTTTAACTTTGATTTATTCCAAAGGTTGAATGAAATTGAAAAGTTTGTGAAGAAGCTGTGTTAGTGCAGGTTGTGTTGTGGGATCATTAATTAAGTTGCTTTATTGTCACAATATTTTTTCTTCAAAAACTAAACTACAAATAACATATTAATGAAAATATGTTGCTATTTTCTTAAACTTTTCTTAAGATCTAGTAATTTCAGCTTTTGAGGTTTTTCTATGAACCTATAAACATATTACAGCTTATATTTTGAAAATAGTACCATATTTCTGTGAAAATAACTCCTAAAAATCTGAAGCAAACGTGTATGTATATTTCTGTTTTTGTAAATATATTGACCTTGTATTTCTTCAGTTTTGTTAATTATTATTTGCATATCTTTGTTTGGCATATTTGAAGTGAAGATCACACCCCTATAAGTTAATTTCCCAGAAAGGGGGCTTAAAGCCACCTGGAGGGGTCACCTGATTTAATTACTTGCACAACTATACAGTAAGGTGTGTTGTCTATCAGTCAGTCAGTAGACCCTAAAATGACATTACGTAAGGAATGCTTAACGTTGTAATTTGTACTGGCATGATGTCAGTGAAACATGCACATGCCATGAATCATGAGAAGAATTGTGCACCCTGTAGTCTACAATGCAGCATGACATATGAACTTCAAAAGCAAGTAATCTATATACTTCTAAAACTCTCAGATTGTTTGTCTGTAATTAAATACAGCAAAAACAGTGCACAATAGTGCCATATTTGTAATGAAATGAGAATAGAAACAGAA
>NW_013668972.1:98948-112681 GCF_000517525.1 Limulus polyphemus
TGAATAATGGGTGACCCAATGGGCCCAGTTGTTACTATGGTGTATATTAGAGATCGTGTGATAAGAAATAATGAAATTACCAACTGTTACTATGGTGTATATTAGAGACCATCTGATAAGAAATAATTTAGGGTCACTTTTATGAAAATTTGTAGCATGAGTAATTTTACACCACACTACCATTCATGCTCCTTACGAAACTTCTTACTTCACTTTTTTTGAAAAATGAAATGGTCTTTCTTTTTACTCCTGATCAACAATCAAATATATTTTCTTGAATTATGAATAACACGAATGGATTGAAATATTTAATTAAATTATCTCAAAATAAACCTTCATTTCGGTGCAATATTGAAATTGCTTGAATTCTTCATAACCTCTGAAAAGTGGGTGACCCAACGGGTCATGGTGGTCTAGTAAAATACTTATTATTCTTAATTTTGGTTTTATTTACACTTGAAACATAACACATTCGGGGACCCTGCGGAAATACGCTTAGTTGTAGCAATGCTCTCACAGTAAGATAAGACTGTGTTGTATCAGATTTTGTGATACTTTTTTCAACTTCTTGTGTTGAGGTTATATTGTTGAGTTAGAAGTTTGAATTTCAATTGTATGGTTTGTAAAGGTCCAGGCCCCAGACCAAACATCTTTGATTTATAAATTTAATCTGTTCAATTTGTGAAAGAGGTAATAATTACTATTATTGTTAATGTGAAAGAAACGATTTGTTACAGTATGTTAAAAACATGACTTTGAAGAAAAGGATAAAGTTCTTCACTATAACTATAAGTGTAACCTATAACAAGAGCCTGATAAATTGGTAAATATTGTTTTTAAAAACCTATATTTTCAAGTTACAGCTGATATTTAGCCGTGGCATAGCGGCTCATAGAATGGGTCTGAGTTTTTTTAAAGTACAAACTTTTAACTCGTAGCTCTGTCATCTTTTGACTTATTTGAGATATAATTACAGTTTTTGACTCAGGAGGTCAAGCTCTTTTAATTGATGTATTTGACCACATGCAAGGACTCGTAGATTAATTTACTCGAATCCTGCCTAAAAGAATTTCAGTTTGAGGGTAGGCTGGTAGAGATCCTGATTAGTAATAAAATCGATTAGTGCCCTATGCTTGATATTGCTGGCGTACAAAAATATAGCTAATAAAAAGGTAAAAAAGGCCTCATAGATTCATTTAATCCTGCCAAAAAGAATTTCAAGTGCTGCTGCTATTGAGGATTCCCCTCTTGTTTCTTGTTCTTTTTTTTTTTTTTTCTTAAAAAATGGCTTACTCTCTGAAAAATTTGTGGAATTATAATTTGTTTATTGAAATTATAAAAGCCAAATAAGTGTCATTGTTTGTACAGGTAGAAACACCCATGATGAATATGATTGTAGGTGGAGCCACTGCAAAGCCTTTTGTCACTCATCACAATGAATTAGGCATGGATCTTTATATGAGAGTTGCTCCAGAACTTTATCACAAAGTAAGAATTTCTGTTTTGTTTACCAAATAGTGTATGTAGATTTATGAGCTTGGTTCATTATATATGCCCTAAATTATTGTCGTAATTCAATTAAGTGCAAACTTAAATAACTGATTTTATGGCTCAAGGTCAAAGGGTTTGAGATAATTATTTTTAGCACTTAATACATTATAATGGTATCAAAAATAAAAATTATATTAGAGATGCATATTAAAGCATGTAAAAAGAAATATTTTTATGGTGTGACTTATTTTACATAATCAGAATTTTTAAGATAGCAATTTAACAATTATATAATATCTTAGAAAACTTAGTGCAATAACATATTGCTATCAGAAAATACACACAACCATACCAAGCCCACCTTCAAAAGATAATGCTATGATGTATCAATACCATTGCTTATATCAAAAAATTGTGATATTTCACTGAACACATTTTAATTAGAGTAATTGTTAACAAAAACATTAAATGTCCACAACACCGATAGTACAATATGTTCTAAGTACATAGTGGAAAAGTAATTATCAAAATTCCACATTTTTATCTTAACTTGTACAATAGTAAAGAATTTGATATTCTAAATTAACATTTTAAATAAAATTGATGGTGTTGTTGAAAAAATATAAAAGATCCACATCCTAGAGAATATGCTTATAATATTCTATAGTAAAGTGGATAATTCCAAGCTGTCAAAGATTCAGTGTCCACTTAGAAATGACTAAAAACAATTTTGATTAGCTCAGAAAATATTAACAAACATTTTGTATAAAACAAGCTGTGTAACTTTGCAAAGTAATTATTCTTCAAATTTTATCACATCTGGAATGAACAACAAGTACACAGCTTTGAGATATTGTTTACAAAAGCTTTTTGTCTTCTAGAGAGTATTTTACTTTTGAAAACAAATTGGCAGCCCCCCTCCTCTATAAGGTTTGTTAACCCAATTGTGAATCAACAAAATATATACTTGAATGACATATTTAGCACAACAATTTAAGTAGTACTTTATGCCACAATCTGAAAATAAGTAGTACTTACTTTTTTTTTAAAAAAAGCTTTTACACAACAACTCAAATTAAGACTTGACCACAAAGAACATACTTTAGAAAATTTCAACGTATTAAGCCTTGACTACTAAATTTAATTTAGTTGCTATTTTAATTTATTCATATTTTATTTAGATGTTGGTTGTTGGAGGCATTGACAGGGTTTATGAAATTGGCCGACAGTTTAGAAATGAAGGCATCGACTTAACACACAATCCTGAATTTACTACATGTGAATTTTATATGGCCTATGCAGATTATAATGATCTTATGGTGCTTACAGAAACAATGATTTCAGGTATTTCTAGATCTCTGTTGAAATAAAAATAATTTGTTTTCATTTGCAAAGTAAAATTATCAGTATCTTTATTCTTCATGTGAGTTCAGACTATTTTTATTTCTTTTAAATTCCATAAAATATAATAGATCATTATCTAATTTTTTTTAATTTTCATATGCATTTTCTATGGAGTATAAATAATACTTTGTTGTCTTTTCTAGGAATGGTAAAGAAATTAACTGGTTCTTACAAGCTAACTTATCATCCTGATGGCTGTGATGGCGAACCGGTGGAGATTGATTTTACACCTCCTTTTCGTCGGGTGAAGATGATCCCAGATTTGGAGAAAGCATTGGGTGTCAAGCTTCCAGATCCTAAAGACCTAGACTCTTCTGGTAAAGTCTTGAATTTTGTTTACTTGCTGTTTGACTTAAATTATTGGCACATCATTGATTTTCAAGCAAAATCTTCTAATAGAAACTGTATAATACATATTTATATTTAGTTTGTTTTTAAAAAAAGAAGGTGGTGTATTTTTCAAACTGTGCATGAAAATATAAAATTATTTCGGTTAGCTACACATAGATTTCCATAAAACTTTGTATTAATGTACCTGTGATAGAATTCATTGTTAACTCTCTTTTTTATCATTTTTACTTTGTTTTTTAAATATCTCTAGTTTGGTAGGTTACTTTGGTGAAAAATATCAACTGAAACTAAAATAAACTGAAAGTTCTGAAGAAAAATTTTATTGTGTGTATTTCAACTGGAACTAGTGATATTCCAGTCTTTGAAATATTAGTTTTGCTTTGCTAAACATGAAAGATTAGAAATAGTTAATGAGTTATTGAAACTTGCCAATAAAAATATAAATTGTTTGTTAGATTTTCAATTGCTAAATTACTTATTAAATTAAACTCCTTTATAGGTAAATATCTGGATCAAAAACCAAAGCTCTTAAAGTATAATTTATTTTTCCAGGTTTGATTTGTAATTTGCCAAATACCAGTTATTTTAAACAATATGTTCTTCAGTGTAGACAGTAGATTGGGAATTAAGATAAAACAATTTGTTGTTTTAAATTTTTTATTGTATATTTATTTTGATTTTGTTTTATCTGCTGTGTTAGAATGCAACCATATTTTATCGGACCTTTGTGAAAAACATGGAGTAGAATGCCCATCACCTAGGACAACAGCCAGGTTACTGGACAAGGTGGATATTAAAAATTATATTAGTCTTTATAATAGGTTTAAAATGCATTATTTTTCCGGATATGAAGCAAAATAGAAGACACACTTTATATTAAATGACAGCTTTTCTGTTTAAAACTGATGTAATGCCCTAAGACAAAAGATGAACTATTAATAAAGAAAACCATTAGAGTTAAGACCTCTTCTAGTTTTGACTGAACTATGTTTTTAAAAAATGTTACTTAACTATGAGACTCAGGTGGGTCAATTCATTGCATCTGCTGTATGATTTGTTTTATTTCATTGTGAGAAAAAACCTACTGGGTGAAATAGTTTGAAACTTCAGAAGAACTTTCTACAGATTATGTAGCTTCTGCAAAAATTTTATTTTTATATATACAAGTCAAAAACATTACACTGAAACTAAAGAATAAAAAATTACCAGTTTTTGTTTTTAGTATTAAGCTAATTATTGTTTTATAGTTGATGATTTTGATTACAAGTACTTCCTTGTTATGTGACACTGTTGAATCCTGTTGATTATTTTTATTACAAGTACTTCCTTGTTATGTGACACTATTGAATCCTGTTGATTATTTTTATTACAAGTACTTCCTTGTTATGTGACACTATTGAATCCTGTTGATGATTTTTATTACAAGTACTTCCTTGTTATGTGACACTGTTGAATCCTGTTGATGATTTTTATTACAAGTACTTCCTTGTTATGTGACACTATTGAATCCTGTTGATGATTTTTATTCCTACAAGTACTTTCTTGTTGTATGACACCAGGGATCTAACTGTTGAATTCTCTTGAAGTTCAGCTTTAAAAACAGCCAAAGCCTTATCCTACAGATGATTGGATAGAGAATATTCAAATCTATCTACATCAGTGTAAAGTAAACAAAGTGGTTTTAGCCATAAATATGTGGTTTCTCAGTATGTGAACAAACCAGATTTCCTATAGAGTGAAGAAAGGATATAAATAGGATTTTTTAAACTCTTAGGATCAAACCACAGATACAGAAATTTTTTATAGTTAGCATTTTTTTGACATTTTTGCTCATGATTATGTTTTCATGTTCAATTATCTTCATGAAAGCTACAGGAATATTTTTCAATAACAAGACATCAAATAAAGTTATGTGAAACAAATACAGTGATAAGTGACAAACTATTTGGATGACAAGTTATTTTTCATTAAATATAGTGTTAAATTAATATATTTAAACAACACAAATAAAAACTATTTATTGAAAACAAAATACAAGGATGCTACTGTCTTGTAAAAGAATTTGGATTAATTGGTGAATAAATGGCAGATGAATTTTAATTATATTAAATATAAGGTAGTGCACATGGGACGTCACAATTTGAATTATGAGTGTGATTTTGATGAAAATAACCTTAGCAGTGTTATGGAAGAAAAAGATCTTAATGTTCTGGTTGATCATTCTCTTAAGCTATCCAAGCAATTTGCTGTTGCTAGTGGCAGGGCAAATAGGATTTTAGGTTGTATCTACAAAAATACTGAATACAAGTCTAAAGAGGTTATAATGTCTTTACATTGTTCATTGGTTGGGCCACATTTGGAGTATTGTGTTCAGTCTTGGACCCATTATTTCAAAAAAGACACTGAATTATTGAAAAGGGTGTTCCGAGAAGGGCTACTAGGGTGATACCTGGAATGTACATGCTATATATGGATAAGTCAATATTTCTGAACGTTGTTATCTTGAAAAAAGAACAGTTACAGAGGATCTGATTGAAGTGTTTAAGATGTAAGACTTATTATTATCTTTTTTATATTTTATGGTGAGAATGGTAAGACAAGGGAACAGAAATATAAATTTTGGCTGTATGTCAGTTAAGACAGCTTTAGTTTTATAATAGAGTGGTTGGCTTCGGGAACAGGTTGCTTTTGGGTGTAGTGGATGCAGTTAATTTAAGGGAGTTTAAGGAAAAGCATGATAAGTGCTGGATTTTCTTCCTTTCCTCTTATTTATAATGCATTTAGTTTAATTTAGTGAATAAGAGCCTAGATTGACCAAAAGATCCTTTAATGTTTTGTTAAATTCAATCTTGATCAAAAATATTGTTGGCATAAATCATGTTACAGTGCCTGACAAAGATAATGGTGAAACAGTTTTCAAAGTGGAGGTCATGGGTTTGGTTAACTCTTGTCAGTTTTTTCTTTTTTATATGATTTGTAAGGAAAACTCATCTGTTTCAATCTGCAAAATAAAGATATTAATGAATATGAAACAAATGAATATGAAAATAAGTGGATATAAAGATATTTAAAGCATAAGGCAAAGGAACTGTTTTTAATGTTGTTGTTTTTCTTCCAAATGGTGATTCACAACAAAATTTGGAAATTTTGCAACCTAAACATTTATAGAAATATTACATCATGTTATATGAATTTTTTCGTAGAAAAATTAAATACTGTTTAGAACATTTGTAATTAAAGTTTCATGCAACTTGGTTTAGTAATACACTGGGAAGTAAGTGATACCCTACTAGTCCAGAAAAGGTTAATTATCATGTATGTTATATCCTATGTTTCAGTTGCTCTTTTGCTGCTGTGTCCAGGGGAGTCCTAAGAAAGGCTGTATTTGTTGTGGCAGGAGGCAGTTGTTGTTCCTTGATCTTTTTGTTAAAAAGGCAAGGTGTATTATTCACTTGTGTATACTTGGACTTGAATCAACTATTTATCAAGATGGCTACCGGGATGGTTAAGGACGTCCCAATGGGGTGAGAAACTTAATGAGGGGATAGCACACCTGCCTTTATAATAAAAGTACCCTAGGTCAAACCATGGCCCCTGCTACCACATGTGGTCTTTCTCAGGACTCTGCTAAAGGTAGCTGTAAATTAGCAGCTGAAAATGTAGAATATAAACTAAATAATAATTAGTATGTACTAAGAAAGAAATAATAATTAATTAATTGATAATTGGATTTAATTATTCCAAAGTCTGTTAGCTATGACATTGTCTGAATGCCAGCAACCTTACAACAAGAGCTTAATGTGTTTATTGAATAACCAGATATTTCTTTTTGTAAAAAATATATGGACTTTTAAGCAATATCATTGAAATTAAATAAACCCTTTATTATGCTTTCTGTTAAATAATGAATAATATCTAATTATTTTACATGCTACAAAACTAACATCAGAACAGGTAACAACTGCAAAATACAATTTCATTTCACAAATAATTAAATTTGTATTAATAAAAAATATTGATTTCAGCTTGTTGGAGAATTTTTAGAAGAAAAATTTGTTAATCCGACCTTCTTATGTGACCACCCAGAAATTATGAGTCCTTTATCAAAATGGTGGGTATTTCTTAAACAAGGTTGGTTGATTTAATAGCAGTTTAAAGTAACTCATTTGTGAGATTTTTTCAGAAAAAGCCAGTTTTTTTTCTTTATGTTAGTATAGTGATGAACTGTTATTTTTGTATTTTAACAAAATGTAATGAGCCCTGTGACTCAGTTTAATTCAAGTTAGTCCTGTTTCTAACCAGAAATGAGTCCTGTAATGAGAAATGTAATAATACAATAAACACCACCTGCAAATGACCATTTGGTATTGTAAGGCCTCGTACGTAAATATACTGTTTTAAATGCACAAATTTTGGTTTTTCATGAAGCATGTAAATTTTATCAAATTTACAAGAGAAAAATATGATGAACTATTTCTGTATGAAAGTTTTGACTATTCTATATTAATAATAAACCTCTTATAGCATTTTTTGAAAACGTTGAACTTCAGATTATGTTTCACCATTTTTCCCCCCCAGAAATTATCGTTTTATGAATATCTTCTTTTTTTTTCAAGAATATTTTAAAATATTTTTTTTACTACAGTCTTATTATGAATCAGAGAAAGAAGTTATTGGTATTTAGTTATAAAATGCATAAATATCTAGCTGGTAAAATATTGCTTTTTGTGCAAAATATAAAGAACTTTTGTTGATTTTATAATTTATCAAAAATGTTTATTGTTGTAACTTCATTTTATTCTTGCATAATGGCTAGGCACCGGTCTGTGAAAGGTCTAACTGAAAGGTTTGAACTATTTATCATGAAAAAAGAGGTGTGTAATGCTTACACAGAGTTGAATGATCCTGTTGTCCAGAGGGAGAGATTCGAACAGCAGGCCAAGGTTAGCCTAATCCTTTAGCAAACAACAAATGTAAAAGTGTATAGAAATTTTTCTTGTGAAATCTATTCTTATAAATGACTTGCGGATCTTTCATGATGTTCTATTTTTATTTTCTAATTCAAATTACACTTTTTTTTTCAGTTTTACATGTTTTAGTAATATACAAGTTACAGAAAAATCAAAGTAAATGATGTGCATGTGTAGTGTAGTTCAATATTAAAAAGATTACTTTGATGCCAAATTCAAACGGGAGTAAATTTTTCATCATAAATTAAAGTGGGATTTTATCATTCATCAACTTTTTAATTATCTGTTTTGTTTACTTTAATTGTAGCATAGTTCTTTGTTAACCAGTTTTGATTTGACAACTGTAGGATAAAGCAGCAGGAGATGATGAAGCTCAGATGATTGATGAAAACTTTTGCACTGCTCTGGAATATGGACTGCCCCCAACAGCTGGATGGGGCTTAGGAGTTGATCGCATGACTATGATCCTCACTGACTCCAACAATATCAAGGTAAAGTTTGTGTTTGTCAACAAATTATATGAATTGTGGCAACATTGAGGTTTTCTTATTGAAATTATTTTAAATGGAAAGATACATAATTTTTTTTATAACATCATTTTTATGCTTATTATCCTCCATACTGGGTTTCTTAGTCTATAGAAAAAAGTTTTTAACAATAGAATGCTCTCAAATTACAAAAGTACTTTTAAAATGTAGGAACAGGGCACGGTTTAGTGGTTAACAGGCTGTACTATGAATATGGTTCACGTCTTGCTAATGAGAAATCATGCTTCTTATTTTAGGGCCGTGGGTGTTCTTTGAGAAGGTTGGTCAAATTCCACTATTCAAATAGAATAGCTGCTATCTCTCTATCAGTTGAAAATTAGGAACAGCTAGTGCAGATAGCCCTTTATATAGCTTTGCACAAATCTTTGAAACAACTAAAATATACACAAAAGTATCTCAAATGGTTGGAAATCTAACATTCTTATTAATTTCTAAGTTTCTTAAATTTCGTTTGAGTTAATATCAGTTCTTCCTCCATTTTAGTAAACTAGACTTTATAAAATGTTTTATTTTATATATAGGAAGTACTTTTTTTCCCTGCAATGAAACCAGATGATCTCAACAAGCCAAAACAAGATACAGATCAAGAGCAGAATGAAGTCAACAATCATGAAGTAGCATCACATTCTTAACTTGCACTGGTTACCTAGGTCAGTACATACAAAAACAAAATTGTAGTGTTTTGGCTATATTAGTCTGAGAAATATGCTGTACATTTTCAGATGCATAAAGGAAAATATTTCACTCATTTATTGTGCTCGGATCCAGATGCCAGTTTTAACTGAAATGCAACTTTTTTTTATATAAAAATTATCTTCAAGAGATCATCTGTGCTGCTTTTTTTGTTTTTCGTATTCCTGCTGAGAGAGGATATGGAGCCTTTTTTGTTTTGCCTTACACACCATTTATTGAACAACAAATCAAATCCTGATTGTTTCATCATTGTAGTTAAGTTTGAAGATTATTTATATTGTATTGACCTATGTAACTATAATACTACAAATAAATGAAATGTGTGTGCTGCTATGATTTCAGTTGTTTTTGTATATAATACAGTTAATTAATACTAATTACTAAGTTTCAGACAGGCAAAAATTTTATTAAAAATCAACTGTGAAATCAACTAAGGGAAAGAATAGCTGCACTGAATAAATATTTGTATACATGGTGTTTTCCCAACCCACAAAATGGTGCACAAATATTACAAAATTCACCCCCTGGTTGAGAAAGTTGTACAACTAAAAATTGAAATAAAAGAAGCATATTCGTCTTTATTTCAGTAGGATTGGCATAACTAAAAAAGCATATGGAGTTGTTAAAATAAAAATAAACTGATATGTAAGTAAACTAAAATAGTTTAGAGCATGTTTGGTGTACAATAGTGGCTAAACATTCTAAAATACTTTTCTTCTTAACATTCATTAAAGTTAGAAGATGAATATGCTTAAGGATTTTAATTTTCTTGAACAATTAATACTAATACCTATAAGGTTGATTTTAAGTCACAATAAAGGTAAAACTTTTATTTTCTGTAAGTTTATTGAATAAAGAACTAGGGATGACAAAATAAAAAAATTTCTATCCACTACTTTCCAGAATTTTGACACGTGTTTAACATATCAAATCACAAAAAACAACATTCACATGAGGGAAAATTACATTTATATCTCCATCTTTAAAGTATCATAAAAATGGCCAGGCACTACTCATGTTATTTGTCAAATGTGCCACCAGGAATTGGTAGATTGCATACAGTTTTTATGAAATTAAGGATTTTCCCTATATAATTGTGGCAAAAATATGAAGTAACATTGTACCCCAAAATATGAATGAGCAATGGACTTGAGTATCTTTAGGTCAAGGTATGCTATAAATTGTGTAATTTTCTCAGTACTTAGTTAATTATGAAACTGTTATATAATAATATATATTAAATACCAAAGAGTTTAAATGTGTTTAAATTTTACATCCATAATTCTTTTATCAGGTAACAAAAATAAAATGTATGGACAAAATTTATGTTTGTATAAGAAAGAAATGTTTATCTTACTAGTCTGCTTAAAAAACATCATTGATAACTAGGTGCAAATTTCAATGAATATAGCCATAATGGTGTGTGTGTGTGTGTGTGTGTGTGTGTGTATAAAAAACAAAAACAATATTACTTATCAATTAATCTTGTAAATTGTGTAATCTAATGGATTCCTTAGTTATTTTACAGTTGTGTATTTACTTCTGTTTTTCAACTGATATTGTCATAGAAGTCCTCAGTTACTAGCACACAGTTTCATCACTAGTAACACTTGCACTACGACTCAAATTGATATCAAGAGGAGCAAATCCTAAATTATCATAACCTAGCAAACTGTATGTACTTAGTCTACTTGGAGAAAAATTGAGTTCTTCTAAATCATACTGTTCAGAGACTATGCTGTTCAAAGAACTACTGTGTCTAATGCTTGGTAACTCTTCTACAGAAGTTACAGACTTTTCTGTGATGTTTACATTGGAACACACCTCTTTAGTTTTAGATTGATTATCAAGTTGGTTAGAAAGGGGAGTTTGAAACCCTGAACCTGTGAAAGGGACCACCTTCACCAGTTCTTTGATTGCATTAGGATTAATGTCATCTGATGTAATGGTAAAAAAGTTCTCTAATGATACTGTACTGTTCTGTTGATTTAAAGGCATCACAGGTGGAAGAAATTGGTCTTTCTTGTACACAGATAACTTATTAACCCCTTTTGCCTCTATATGACTAATACTGCTTGCTCGAAGATGGGTAGAGGCTGTCAAACTGCCTGGAATCTGATCACATGTTAGTACTGGGGCAGAGGACTTCTTACTGAGCATTTGAGCACACAAGGAATCAGGCTGGACTACCTAGAAAATATTAAGAGACTAAGTCATTAAAATAACTATGTGCCACAGAATTAAATTAATATATCAGGTTATGGTAAAAAAAAGTAGGTTAAGGATGCTCACCCATTCCCAAGAGCATACACAAAAACCCCCTCCCAAATTACCCAACAACATAAGATTTAGGACAGTTGTAAATACAGACACAATATAAGCTAAAGTATACTTATAAGTACTGAAACAATATTATGATCATTAAAAAAAGTTTTACAAAAGATAGTTGGAAATATAATGAAAGATCCATCTAGAGTTTCAATTCATTGTAACACACTACTTATATGTCCATGTAATGCAATGGTGAAATATATAGATCAGTATACTACCAATCAAGTGATGGTATTTTAAGTTTTATCAAAATTCAAATGGGTAATACTTTATTATTTACGTAAACATTGAATAATTGCCATCATTTGTATTCTACACTATTATCCAAGTAAAGTTCCATTTTCAAGACTTACTATTGTTGTTGAACACATTCCTTACATTTTCATTTAATATTGTAAGTGTACTAAATCAAATGTTTGTTTTATAAGGTTTTTATTGGGAACTGATGACATAACAAGTGTAGAAGTTACACAATTTCTACACTTGTATTATTATTATTATTAAGGACATTGGGTATTAAGCTCACTTTTAGTACAGTCTTCAGAAGACGGGGTGTTGGGGTACGAGAAGGTTCCTTTATAATAGTTTCAGCAATGTTCGTGCGACTGCTCCTGGCAGACTTCTCTTGGTTCTCATTTGTTTTAATTAGACTCCTGTTGAAAAATATGAAAGTAATGCTGCAAGCTTAAGAGATAAAATCTTGCTTATTTATATCATAGACAGAAAATAAATATTTATGTATTATTACGTAACAATATTAAATTAATTTATCTAACATGATAATGGTATAACTAGATAAGTAAAACAAGATTAACTAAATGCTGCAAAGTTGGGTAGTGCCTGTCTTAAGATGTTTTTGAAAAGAACTTGAAATTTACAAGAAATTACTTTGAATGTGGATACAAAAAAGATGTTTAACAAAAAAAAATACAGTTCACTTGCTAGTTTCATTAGGTACCTAAACCTCTTCTAGATGTACAATCTGCACATTGAACGTGGTAATTATATGCAGCCTTATTCCTAGCTGTCTTGTATGTGTTTATTATAAAGGCTAGCTATCCTTGCTGACCTTCAGTCAGACATCATATCTTCTCGAAGGAAATAACCAATTCAAAAACAAGGATAATGGAAGGTTTATGTTTAACAAAGTCAAAATGGTTGGTGATGTCAGCATGAACTGAATCCGGTAAAACTTCTAATGCAAATAGCACCATTGATAATGATGTTTGAACTTGGTTGGACCAATCACTCCAAAAGGCAGAAGATCATCTAGTTAATACAAGACAAAATTCAGCATCCTTATCACACTATTAAAGGTTCTTTTGAGATGGCAGTGAGTGAACCTGTTCATACTGCAAAAGTAGAAGACTGTTTTTTGAGCATGCAAAAATTTTAATATGCCAGATCTTAGTTGTATTAAACTATTGTAACATAATTTTAAATTGGACTTTTACACACTGTCACCTCTGAAGGGATTGCAGGTGATGATGGTTCCCAAGGTATAGTGTATTATTCCTGTTAACATTTTCCAGCACCTGAACTAAATTTAGAATTGTCTTGAAGGCTCATTGAGGTCAAAAGCTTTTTTAAGTACCTTTTAACAAATGTTAGTTTTTTTTGTCCAACCACCTCTGAATATGTATATGTATTAGGTCATCAAGAAATTAATGTCACGTTTTGGAACACTTTCATTTACCACCACCCCAAAAAACGTACATCGTGTATAATAGTTAAACGAACTGCTTGAACGTCACGTTAGTGTAGCTTATATAATGTGTAAAGTTGAGTTTACTCTAATCCCTTGTAGTGATGGCACACAACGAGACACATTCAGCATGTAATGCTATTTGAATACAAGGGAAACCGACTCTGTAGCCACAAAGAAGTTCATGGAAATGTTTTGAATGTTCATAAGTGTCAACGATGGTTCAGCAAATTTTGTTCA
>NW_013668972.1:112691-116547 GCF_000517525.1 Limulus polyphemus
TTTGCATTTGGTGGGACATCAAAGGAGTAATTCATTTTGAACTCCTCAATCCACAGCGAATTGTCAATGCAGAGACCTATAGTCAGCAACTAGAACGTTTGAATCAAGCCCTTTACTCATCAATCGGAAAGGTGTTCTTCCCCACAACAATGCACGTTTGACGCAACACAAGATTATGGAGTTGGGTTGGGAAGTTCTCTCCCACCCACCAAATTTTCCAGATATGGCACCATCAGATTAGCATTTTTTTCATTAGCTGCAACACCATCTTAATGAGAAACATATGCAAATGTGGAAGGTGTTAAAGATGACATCAACATGTTTTTTGCTTGAAAGCCAAGTGATTTCTTTAATCAGGGCATTAACAACCTGATTGTAAGATGGAAAAGCATCATCGATAAGAATGGAGACTATTTCATTTAATAAATGTTTTGTTTTGATAGATAAGTTGTTCGGGTTTTTTCATCTAAAAAAAAGCGACCTTAATTTCTTGACGACCTAATATTATCACAGATTTTACTTACTGAGCTTTCTTCTTTAGTATAGTTTGGGCTTCTGGATAATGTTCTAAAGCATCCCACAGATCAGCTTTTCCCAAAACAAACAAGTTGGAAAAACCTTTAGAGCGAACATCTGCTGTCCTACGGTCACATCCTGGAATCCCTAAAAGACTAAAGCACACTGTAATTGTTACACAACTGCAAAAAACAAACCCATGAGTTTTATAGTTATTGAATGTATGAAACAGTTACTGGCCATGAGTGATAAATATCTACATTAGTATATTGGGAATAGATTCAAAATTACAATTTGTCAATGGAAAGATGACTAATTTGTAGTTTCAAAATTTAACAATCTTGGGGAAAGCATTCATGATAACTAAAACATTATATTGGAAATTAAGAAGTTCTCAGCCCCAAAAACTAGTAAAAATTGTAAAGAAATTGATCTTGTGATTTTAATTAAATTTCATGGGATTAATGTGATACCTTAAATTTTTTCTATTACTTTTATTTGTATTTTCAATAGGATCTGGTATGTTTGCTCATTACAACTGATTTTGAAATTTCCAAAATTCAAGCCATACAAGTTAATATAAGATAAATATTTGAAGTTTATTTAGATATTTCTCTACTTTTTTAGAATCAAATTGGCCTATCATTTCTTTTTTTCCTCTGTTTTTAAGTATTCAAAAACTAGTAAATAATTCACAAGAAACAAGAATATACAAATTGTTACCAAACAAAGTAACTAATCCAATACCATAGGGGAAAAAAAAAGATTGCTGTTTTTTCCATGTTATATTTCTCAAGAAAGGACCAATAACTTGGCATAGGTATGTTTAGCTTCCAATGTACCATCAGTACTTTGTTTCTTCTGTATTCAAGCATTTTTGTGTTTTAACAAGTTCGGCAAGAAACAGTTTTAATTCCTCTTACATGTGCAAATCTATTATATTAATAATAATTAAGAAATATTTTGCAATTTTAATGTGTGAAAACCCAGTAATGTACTAGAAAAATAATGTAAAAGCACCTGAACTGTGATGCAGTATTTTTATAAAACTGTACACAGATCTAAAACATTTTTCCTTGAGGATATGGACTATAGTTGCTACATGTTTTAATTCAACACTAAACAGTTTCTTAACCCACAGTTTATTAACATTTAAAACTGCTGGCCTTTTCCATGATCATAAACTACTGTAGATGATATACACGCTCTTTTAATGTAAACAGACAGTCATCTTTCATTCCAACAAATGGTGGTCTTCTTTACAGTGAAACTATAGTATAAAGATTGCTATTTCTGTAAGTGTAGAATCCAATAGTAACATTTATAAACCAGCTAGAATACATGCTTATTAATGTAAATTTACAGTCATCCTTTCAATCCAACAAATGGTATCTTCTCCGCAGTGAAGAAAAGTAAACTGGCCTACAATATTATATATTGTTTTATGGTAGTTATTCCAATCAGAACAAATGTTTCTAATCTTATATTTTAGAAGTGGTTTGATCCTTAAACCTGAAAAAAAAGAAAAGCAACATTTAAATACTTTGTTAACAGATTATTATAGGGTTACATAAGTATTGTAATATATATATTTTCATAACATATTTTGGGACCTATTGGTCCATCTTGGCTGTTCCATCCTCAAAACTAGATTAAAATGATTAAAGAAAATAAAATACATTTTAAACCCAGCCATTTTCATTCATATACTTATCAATCTTTTTCTTAAACTCATTTCAGTTTACTGCCTCTTCAACATCTGAAGAAAACCCATTCCAAAGGACAACCACCCTGTTGGAAAAATAAAACTGAAGATGACTCCTACCTTGCCAAAATTTATATCTGTGTCCCCTAGTCCTACTATTTTAATGTTAAATATAAAAAAAAGATGATGCATCAACACTATCAATTCCCTTAACAATCTTAAACACCTCAATCAGATCACCTCTAACTCTTCCTTTTTCAAGATAAAACAATTTCAGAGATCTTAACTTCTCATCGTATGACAACTCCTCCATCCCATGCACCATTCTAGTAACCCTCTTCTGAACCCTTTCCAACAATTCAATGTCCTTCTTAAGGTAAGGAGAACAAGACTGAATACAATACTCAAAATGTGGCCTAACTGGTGACTTGTACAATGAAGTTGTAACCTCTTTTGACTTGTATTCAATATTTTAGTAGATACAACCTAAAATCCAAATTGCCCTACCACTAGCAACAGCACACTGCTTGGATGGCTTTAGAGACTGAGCGACTATTACACCAAGATCCCTTTTCTTCATAACACTGTTAAGGTTATCCCCATCCAAATTATACTTATAATTCAAATTATGATAATCCACATGCATTATCCAGCATTTATTATAATTGACACCCATCTTTCATTAATTTGATCTAAATCTTTTTGTAAATCAGCAGCATCTTCTTCACAGCTAGCAACACCCAAGACCTTAATATCATCTGCAAATTTAAGTAATGTATTGACTATTCTTTCAAAGGTCCTAAGACTGAGCCCTGGGGTACCCCACTTGTGACATTAATCCAGTTTGACTGAACTCCATTTGCAACAACCCTCTGCTTTCTTCCATTCAGCTACTCTTCTATCCAATTTACTAACTTATCCCCCACACCTAGACTCCCACGTTTGGTACAGTTCGATATTTTCCATCTAAGCTCCCAGGCTGGGTATAGTTTAGTATTTCCCGTATAAGTTCCTACGTTGGGTATAGTTTAATATTTCCCGTATAAGCTCCTACGTTGGGTATAGTTTAGTATTTCCCGTATAAGCTCTTACGTTGGGTACAGTTTAGTATTTCCCGTATAGGCTCCCACGATAGGTATAGTTTGATATTTCCTGTATAGACTCCAACGTTGGGTATAGTTTGATATTTTCCGTCTAAGCTCCCACGTTGGGTACAGTTTGTGTTTCCTGTCTAGACTCCCACATTGGGTATAGTATGATATTCTCTGTATAGGCTCACACGTTGGGTATAGTTTGATGTATAGGCTCCCACGTTGGGTATAGGCTCCCATGTTGGGTATAGTTTGATATTCTATGTAAAGGATCCCACGTTGGGTATAGTTTGATGTATAGGCTCCCACGTTGGGTATAGCTTGATGTATAGGCTCCCACGTTGGGTATAGGCTCCCATGTTGGGTATAGTATGATATTCTCTGTATAGGCTCCCACGTTGGGTATAGTTTGATATTCTATGTAAAGGATCCCACGTTGGGTATAGTTTGATGTATAGGCTCCCACGTTGGGTATAGCTTGATGTATAGGCTCCCACGTTGGGTATAGGCTCCCATGTTGGGTATAGTATGATATTCTCTGTAT
>NW_013668972.1:117393-123576 GCF_000517525.1 Limulus polyphemus
CCATTTATTTGCCCAACTCACTAAATGATATAAATCCTTTTGTAAATCAGCAGCACCCTCTTCACAGCTAGCAACACCCAAGACTTTAATATAATCTGCAAATTTAAGTAATTTATTGAATATCCCTTCATCTATGTCATTGATGTAAATCAAAAAAGAGCAAAGGTCCTAAGAATGAGCTCTGAGGTACCCACTTGTGACATTAATCCAGTTTGACTGAACTCCATTTGTAACAACCCTCTGCTTTCTTCCATCCAGCCAATCTTCTATCCAATTTGCTAACTTATCCCCCCACACGTATAGAGCTAATTTTTTACAAGCCTTTTATGTGGCACCTTGTCAAATGCTTTCTGAATATCCAGATACACCAAATCTACATTCCTTACCCTCATCTACATAAGCAGTAACCTACCTTATTTCTCCAAAAACACTGCCTTCAGATAATGTAGCTAAGACCACATCTCCCTTCTCTCCTCCCATAACTTGAACCAATCCCTTGTTGACGATATACATTTCTTTTCCAATTTCTCCCTGAAAATGAAAAGAATACTTGTACATTTACCTCAATAAGTATTTTTTTATCAAGAACTTATCACTACAAAATTTCATTATTGTACTATGGAGCATAAATCAATAAAACCATTTCAATGAAATTTCTGCTATTAAACATTAATTTTAGTAAAATGAAAAAGCCAATACTTAAACATGTTGGGGGACTCATAATGGGAACCAATTCACTATTACAGTTCATACTGTGTTTTCTTTTGTGTACTTACTACATATTTTATGATAGCTTTCTTAATGACTTTGGTAAAAAAAAAATACAAATTTTAAATATGGTGCTTTAGTTACTGGCAAATCATTAAGCTTTCATAGTATTTGAAAACCTTTAATAGTACGTCATGTTATTCTTTTGCCTACCTTTTTACAGATGTAGTCTCCTGGAAGGATTAACATTGGTTTAAGTTTCAGCACTAGATCCCTCAGGAGAGCCTTGTCACAGTCCTGTAAGAAGAAACAAGTTAGCTGTGACACCTATTTTATGGACTCAAAAAATTATACTATCAAAATATTACTAATTTGTTTTTCAGGTATATTTCACATTGTCAAGAAATTATAAAGTAAATAGTATATGCATTTCTGCCATAGATGAAAAATGAAGCATTTTCAGTTGTTTTTTCTTGTGAAGATACTTTATTTGCTAAAATGAAAGAAAAGAAACAGAGAATACCACAGAATTATAATAAGTAAATCAAAATACATAGTTGTTTAAAATCTCATGCATCTTATTTAGAAAAAAATGTATCCTTGACAATAAGTAACTTAATATATAAAACCAAATTCTCATACCTTGAAAAGTTGAACCTTAACTAAAGTACTGTAATGAACATTGATGGCTACATCTGTTTTCATTTTCTTTGGTAATGAGTCTAAAATTTTATCTTCATCTGAAATGGTTAAACATAATGTCAATTACATTTAGTTTTAAAAAGGGTATTATTATTTTAGTAAATATATACAGATATATATTTTTAATTCATCAGATTAATCCACTTACAGCCTGATCCAAGAGGATTGTGGTTAACCAATGTAAATAGCCCAATTAAACCTCAAGTTATTTTTGTCAGATATTTTAGAAGAATGTTATTATTTTATGAATACTCAGAGTAAATGGAAAATAAGTTATAATAATAGAAAAATACTAATGTTTAAATATGTTACATCTTTTCAATACCTGCAAATTCTATTCAATTATTTTCATAACATGTCCAAACTTATTTGTCCGATATCACAATGGATTAAATCTAAATTAAGTCCAATAAATTTGTGTTATTACTCTAAAGTTCACAGTATTCCTATAAAAGAAGATTTTTCTAAAACAGGCTTTCCACTGGTTTGAGTTTTTAGTCACTCAAAACCCTTTCCCATTAATTTTGTCTATAATATAATTAAGACATTTGTCTTTGTACATAATGTCTGAAAAACTTGCGTAATGTTTTTTGTTGCTCCCAAGTGTGGTTTAACCACAGTCGTACTCTTCGTTGAAGGTCATCAGGTAAGTTTAGGTTACGCATGTATTGAACCATCTTGTCCATTACCTGATGATACTGAGTGGTGTTTTGGGTTGCTGTGGCAACAATATCACGTATCTGCAAATATAAAAACATTTACTACTTTCTTTCATTGTCAAAACAGAAATAAGTTTATCTCAAATTTGTCTCATCCGTTCTATATAGCAGTAAAGCCCACATTATCATCATCTGAAAACTACAATTCTTCTGATTCATAATACTTCCTGCAGTTGAGCTGGTAAGAATTTAGCAAAAATTAAAGTTAAAGCATTCAGGTAGTCATGACTTATAATAATTATTAGGCTCAAGCCCTAACATAGTTAACTTTTGATACTTATTGAGTCATGACTTGAGGTATTTAATAAAAGCAGTAGTCTGCAGATAGCCATGACAAGTGACATTTAAAGCTGTAGTCCTCAGTTATTTATCTACTTGTGACACTTAAGTTGAAGCCTTCAGATAGTCTTGACTTGTGATATTTATTAAACTGTAGCCCTTAGTCATAACTTGATATTTATTACACTGTAGTTCTCAGTTAGTCATGAACTGTGATGCAAGATAAAGAATTATATTTTTCTTGGCTATCATTCATTTATTATTCCTTCTATCATTTAGTTTATATATGGATTTTTAATTACATTAAAATGGTAACTCACCTTCTAGCTTATCACATTTATTTTGAGTAAATATGAATGTATTATAAAACTGACACCAGCTTCCCTAGCGGTGACATACAGATATTAGTAATGTAGCAAATGATTATGTAAATTTATTATCACATGAGATGTACTCTCATGACCTAAGCAGTGAATAAATACCCTGCCATAAACTGAGTCATGAGATGGTTAGTGATTTATTGCCAATTGTCACTCAATAGAAAAGTGATTTTGGAATTAGGTTTTTTTTCTTCTTCTGGTTCTTTCCTGATTCCATTATTTGAAATAAGTAATAGTGATATTTATGTTTTATTATTCATTAACTTTAGTATCAAGTCCTGGCCAGGCATGTATTTATGAACTGTATTTTTGGTAAGTGATAAATGTTATTCCAATTGTTGATACAGTTTAATAAATCATTTTTTGTTGAACCCTAGTTGTAGCAGCATGTTATTTTTTCAGATCATTACAGTGATATTTATTAAAAATTAAAAGGAAATAACTGTTAGTTAGCTTGAAAGCTTTAATTTTTTTAGATGCTTTGTAATATAAAATTTTAAAAGAACATCAATCAATTGTAGAGAGGTTCAGGAGGAGGAGGAAGTGCCCCCCCCAGGTATTCTGCATGTAGTCATAACATTTTTGTAAACCAAACCCCCACAGATAGTAAACATTTACTAGTCCTTTTGTTTAGGTAAAGGTTACATACTACAATGTTCATTCACAGAGCTCATGGAAACGTGGACTTACTTTGTCAAACTCCCTAGAAAGGAGGGTTTCTTACCCATTCCAAGGAGTGATACAGAAACTTGAACAAGTTAGTATGAGTTGGGGTCACATTCCATTACACATGTATTTAGAATTATCACTGATGTAGATAATATAAGGATTTTGGGATACAACACTAGAACCCTAACCTGATTTGAAAGTGTGACATTACATTCTTCATTTTTGTGCTTTTTTGGACATGATTGGAATGCTCTCTTTAGCCCCATCAGCCAATTTCAACAAGTACAAATTAAAATTGGCCAGAAAGTAAATATCAAAACTGTTAGTGAATAAAGATTTGTTTATTTGTTCATTTGTGTTTGCTGCCCCAGTTCATTATAACTATTTATATAACATTTTTGAAATCTGCAATTTGTAGATAAATGAACTTATATTTAAAACATCAATGTACTTAAATACCATATTCTTTAAGAAATATTTTTTTAAAAATCTGTTCAAAGTAAGTTGTGAAAAATAAACTTCATCTGACCAACCATGGATTAGATTTACAAAATACTAACTTTTATCTTTCTAACTACCACACTGATTTCAAAATGTAAACTTTACCTGACCAATCAAGAAAGCAAAAATAAAAACACCAGTGAGCCAGCTGAATGTCATAAAGATATATTCATATTCATTCTCTGGTTTAGGGTTTTTCCCAATAGAAGTTGCTGTTTTGGTAGCAAAATACATACATCGTACATATCTAGAGAAACAATTTTAAAAAATAACCTTTGATGTAAAACTTTATACCATATCAAAAAAATTATCTGTAAATATCTATTTAAAATAATTATACATTTTCTTACTATGTAAATTGAAAATATAAGACAGTGGTTATTACAAACAACATTCTAACTCCAGTCATCATTTCAGACTACTTAGTTCATCTTCAGTGGTTTACCTTAAAAACAATTAAGTCATTACGCTTTTGGAAATTAGTACAAATGAGGCTACTAAAATTAACATCAGCAAATAATATATATATATATATATATTGAAATCAATGCAAAATAATTAAATGCAGAAATAAATCAAAGAATGCTCTAATTGAGATAGGTTAATGTTTACTGATCAGTAAGTTTTCTAACTGATTATAATAACCTGATATTTTGGTTACTGTGACTGTCAAATATTATAAAATATTTCTTTGGCCTTCAATAAATTAAAGTTGTTTATTAACAAATGGAAATGAGCCATATAGCATTCTGTATAATAAAAAAAACTACATTGCCCCATATAAAAAGCTATTAAATATTATTTTAAATACATAGCCATTTCTAAGTATATTCTCTTTTGTTTCCACTTTAGACTAGTTAATTGTTTGAGAAGGTTTGTACATGAAAATGTTATTTAAATAAAAAACATACTATAAAATTAGCATAACTTAGATGACAGAATTACACTTACATACAAATTTAATTCTAAAGCCTCTTAATACTTACGCATTCCCATCACCCTGGAACACCCATTTGTTTGAACCAATCCCTTCCCACACAGACATGGCATAATAAGCACATGCATTCAAGTGAATGAGGTACATCATGTAGATTAAAGTTCGTAAAATCCTAAAAAGAGAAAAATGTATATTTGTAACTTTTTGAAATCATGTAGAAATGTCAATATAAATACTTTAATTTTTAAAATCTGAAATACCAGGTACAGTTTTCCTTAATAGAAAATATTCATGCAAATAGTTTCTAATGACAGTAATGATTAACAGCTAACATGTCACATGAGAATCATTTTAAGTACTTGATGATGTAAAATCTGGCTTGGCTTTGGCTAGTGATTAGAAAGTTGGTATGTAGATCTTAGGATCCAATGTTTTGAGCTATGATATGCTACTGAATGCACTTCAATGATTGGGATGTAATAAATGTGACAGTTAATCAATCCTGCTATTTGGTTATGAGTAGTAACACAAGTGGCAGCTGCTACTGACTGGTCAATCAGCAATTCAAAATTAGACAGCCTTGCATAGATCTTGGGATGTCTAATATTGTTGTTAAGTTATGTCTCACATAAAGCACCATTCAGTTTGAATATATCTGTGAAAAATGAAAGACTTCATACATGTCAGCCCTTAAGCATTACTACTTAACAAGTGAATATGGTTGTACCAGTTGTGTATTGTAGTACATTTATGAAAATGACAATATTATAAAGGTCTAGATTTAAGAATCTAGTTATCACATTGACTGTATGCTGTCCCCCTTCAAAAAAGTGTAGTGCCTATGAAATTAGAAACAAAAAAATCAATATCATATATATATACTAATTTCTTTTTAATATTCTTAGTTTACATCTGTAACATAAAAATAATAATGTCCACTTTATGGACACAAATTTAGTTTTCTCCCAAGGTAACAGTGATGTATACTTAAAAAAATAAAAATAAATCACCTGATAATGTATGGAGATTTTGCTACAGCATCCATTCTGTTGAAAAAATCCCAGAAAGTCTGTACCTGTAGAACAACAAAATAAATTTCTACCAGAAGCACAGTAGCTTTGTTAAACTTTGCTTCTACACCTCAAAGAGCAATCAAAAATAGTTTTTTCATTGCACAATAAACATTAAAACCTATAAGTAAGGTGAAATGTGTAAGAGGATGTCATTAGCTTTACGTTATTACATACAGTTGATATTTAAGATGGCTTAACTTTTTAGGTTAACAAAA
>NW_013668972.1:123750-125727 GCF_000517525.1 Limulus polyphemus
GTTTTTATTAATGTTATGTGTAAGTGCTTAATATAAATAATTTTAGATATTTCCCAAAATTTATATAGGGTCACTCCTTGAAATTCACAATTTTAAAATATTTTTTCACTTACCTTTAACATTCTGGGAAAACGAAATATGGCATTAAAACCATATATAATGTACAACAAGTCTAGGGGGAGCAGTGACAGCAGATCCATCTATAACAGACAGGCCAAATTTGACTTATTAAACTTGTTCTTTTTTGACCATCCATTGTATCTACATGTTTAAAATATTAAGATTTGTTTTTAAAGCAATGAAATCTATACTTTCTTCTAACTGTTCTAGATGACACTCAGTTGTTCAAAGAGCTGAATGGCAGTAATATGTCTGAAAGATAATTTAGATAAACATGAAACATAGTAATTTTAAGTCTAAATGTTATCAAATAATTAAGATGTTTTGAAAAAGTTTCAAACATGTTTAAAATCAATTTTAAAATAATAACATACTCCACTTCTTACTATATAAATTTTACAAATATGACTTTTTAGCTATCACCAAATATTAGCAGAAATACACTTATTAAAACTTAGAAATCTCTACAAATACATTAGTATAAACATAATGCACATTGTAACATGAAACCTACATGCTCATACTCAATAGAAAACTTAAGATGACCAGTTTATTTTTTCATAATCTCAAGTTCTATAAAATTTCCTAAGTTCAGCTATCAAACACTTTTATCTGAAAAGTATTTATCTTATTGAAGGTTTTTTTGTTTATACACATACCCTTCTTTTTTCTATCAATAGTTTTTGAGGCAATCTAGTTTCAGGTTAGGTTTGTTTTTTAAATTTTTTCACCTTAATGTATGTGCACTAACAGAGTACATAATATATGGGATATAAAGCATTTCCTACCTTCTATAATGATGCACAAATTTTTAGAATTTTTGATTACTTAGTTTCCACAGTGTCGAGGTGGCATTGCATGGCTCAGTTAGTTGTTAACATTATCTTATTCTAGATTCTTTGTTCTGTTGGACAAAGAAAGCAAGTTCACATTCTAGGTTTGATCATGCTTTATTTGTTCAGTTCTCTACTAGACAAGCTACAGGAAAAGAACTAAATGCAATCTGGTGGAAGAAGGATTGTCCACTCATCATTGTATGTACACGTGCTGTGTTTTCTGCTTTGTTTTAATTGTGTAATAAAGATTTTGTACATTCTTAAAAATTGTACAGACTCTGATTCCACATCTAAAAGGGAAAACTCAGTTAAATTATCTCTCAGAAACTCTCAGAAATTTCTAGGAAGACTTGCTGTTATCTACAGATTAATATGCCAACCACTTATCAGAAAATAAGGTTCCCTGAGAATACCACAAGTACACACTAAGTTACTGTCATACATATATATAGTAGTGCTTTGGATAACACTCTCCCTGTCAATGATCTACCTGGGCTAATGAGAAATATAACTCAAGAATGCAGTTGTCAGCTTATCAGGTCCAGAAGTTCTTATTCAATATCAGCATCTCACTTTATACCATAGTCAGGTAATGAAATCTCCAATATTATGTTATGTATCTGCTTGTTTGTTAATTTCTGGTATAAATTCTTTCCGAGGAACGTCAGCGACACAAGTCCTTTCTTAATTAAAACTAGTTTATTCTTTCTCGATACAACTTTGTGATACACAGAATTTCCACAGTCACTTTAAACTTAATAACCTTTATAACACACGCTATAAATCACAGTAATTCACACACATACTTACGGTGCCTACTGTTCGCTTGACTCAATTATCTGTCTCTTTGATCTATCTATATCTCTTCAATTTATGCCGATCTCTTTAATCTATCTGCATATCTATATCTCACTGGCTTTATCTGCCGTGCTTATATACTAAAAAAGAGGGTGAGTCAAACAAACTAGAGTTGCCAGGAAAATTCATTATCCTTCTAGAAACTCTAGATATAGAGTAGTCT